>NW_022161180.1:0-21560 GCF_008728515.1 Papio anubis | reverse complement strand
TGCCTGGCTCCTTTTTCAGCTCGTCCTGCGGCTCCAGGCATTATGCCTGAAGAGTCTTCAGGACACCGGTGGGGCTCTATTTCCTTGGGTCCCGTTGCCATTTCTCTGGATTTGCGAAGATCCAGCGGACTTTCTGTGGAACTCTCTTGTCGGGGAACTTGGGTGCCACGTCCCCTCTTTCTGCTCCTCGTCATCTGCACCTGCACAAGTTAGGGTCCACGTTCCCTGGGCGGGAAGAGACAGGCAGGAGTCAGAATGCTGAACCAGCACACTGGGGGCATTTTCTCACGTGGTCCAAGTGACCCCATGGTCTTCTAGAGCTTTGGAACCAGTCGCGTCCCACTTGACACTACACCCGACTCTCAGTTGCTGAATCTTGTTGGCCCTCCGGCGATCTCCCGTTGGATGAGTTGCACCTGCTGAAACTCGATTCCCCCTGGATTTGCGCTTCATTAATTATTCATGATCAGGTGGGAACGCCTGCTTACATCCCCCTGTGGCTGTTCTCTGAGCTTTCCGGTCACACCGTTTCCTGCCACGCTCTTTGGTTCATTTTGGTCATGCTCCTTCTGCTGCAGAGGAGCAGAGAGTTGATCTTGTTGATTCTGGATACTGATACTTTCTAGGTGATCTGGATAACCAAGGTAACGACCCTCAAGGGCGGCGGAAAGGGAGCAGCCATTTGACATTGCTCAGAAAATCCCACTCAGTTCCCAGGCCTCCTAGATGTGGAATCCTGGTCAGAGTTGTTCCCAGGTCAGAGAACGGAGATAGCCTGTGCATGGTGGGATATCTTTACCTAGAGCTTTCAGTGAGTCTCGACCTCAGCTACTCTTAGGATCGGGGGAGAAGCATGGAAAGGCCCGGTGCTCGGGCATCCGGAAAGAAGACGGGATGAATGTTCTACCTCTGAAGTACATCCCAAATCTGGGAGTTTACTTCAGCTTTACTGGGTTCTACTTGGCGAATGAAAGTGTGCCTTGTTCATACGCACATCTGGAAACCACTTCATGGGGGCCGTCACAGTTTGAACCCCACACGTGGCATGGCGTTGAGCCAAATGGGGACTCGTGGTGCAAGCAACGCTCCCCACGTGTTAGCGTGCGTGAGATTCACTTGGCGGAATTTGACTAGGTGCGTGTTGGTAGAGTGGGGCTGAGGTTCTCTTGCCCCTGTGGATGTTTAAGAAGTCACAGGTCCTGCGAAGACCTGTGGTCCCCTCAATCAACTCCGTTTCGGAGACACAATGACTTGGATTACTGACAAGTCAAGACATTTTCAAGCCCTTGGAAAATCAGTTACACACAAACACGGAATGAAAGTCAAAAGAGAGTACGTCATCTTTTTGAGAATTTTATTCACTTCAAAACAAATTAAACACACCTGTTTCCAACAGCATTCCACAGCCCAATTTTCGAGGCTGAGGAAACACCCCAAGAACGCTATGCACAGAACGCTTCACAGCGTCCAAAAAAAAAACACTGCTGTCAGGGCGGGGCACAGCTGAAGGCCTGCATCTCTCAGGGTTCCCTAACTGTTCCCTGATTCAGTCATCTGGAGAGCAAACACACAGTCATTCCCCAGTTTCCTACTGACATCACAGCGGAAGTCTGACTCCCGCGCGTCGCCGTCACCCAGTTTCTAAGGCAACGAATCACTGGCACAGAAGCTTCTGGTGGCGGGTTTCCGGAGAGCCCTGCAAACTACGATGTCCCTCACCAGAATTCGATGAGGCAGAGTCTCTGCACCTGGTCCCTGCCTGGCCTGGGCTCCAACATCCACAGAAGCACCACAGCTGGGGAGCTTGGGAGTCACCACACACAGTCTGCTCTCTGCTCTGTGTTCCTCAGTTCTGCAGTCCCTGCAGTCCCCTCCAAGCTACGGGAGCTGGAAACCACGGGGCCCCTGCCACTTGCAGTCTCTCTCCAGGGCATTATCGCTGTCCTCCGAGGAGGAGGAAACCTGAAGGTCCTCATAGAGGACACTCAGGGGGACAGGAACACAGGGAGCCTCAGACTTCGCTGTGACGTGAGGGCTGTGAGCGAGGAAGGCTCTCGGCTTCTCAGGAGAGGGAAACGAGGGAGCTGTCAGTGAAGCCGAGACGGATACCGTGTCAGACATTTTGGTAGCTGAGCCATCAGTGAGGGCAGGGTCTACGCGTGGCCTCTTATTGCTTGTGGGGACCGGCATTGGCCTGGTTGCAACCTGAAAGAAAGGAGACCACAAACGTTAGAAGTTCCTCAGCATCGAGCCAACATGGAAATCAACGGCATCCGAAGACAGCTGGAAATTCTTAATACGGTATGGACAGGCAGTCCTTGGAAGTAGGGATAGATCCTCAACGTGAGTGCCGATTGGGACAAGACCCATGAAAAATGCACTCTCGCACTATGATCTAAGAATAACATTTTTCTAAAGACTGTGTTTTGGGCATCAACTGGATCAAAGCGCCTCCACTCAGTCTTCCATGAAGTGGGACGGACTAATGCCTTTCTGATAGCAGGTTGGTGGCTGAAGGGTTCCCAGGACGTGTTTTCTGAAAACATGCATGTTTCTGGGGTTAGCCTCCTCCAGATTTGGGGCCTCTGAGGGACTAACTTCCTCAGGCCGCTAGGAAGATGTTGTTGGCATGCTTGCCATCATTGCACAGAAAAGAAAACAACAGAAAATATGGCATCTTTAGATGCCTTCACCTGGAATCAAATGGACCTGGAAGGATCGTGGAGTCCCTGACCCCAAGAAGGCAGGGAAGAGGGGTTCCCCGATCCCCTCACACACACGGGAACCTGAAAGGAAATCAACCAGGGTGACCTAGAGGAGACAAAGACCAGGGGCCCAGGGTGACACTCACCCTCAGATAATCACAAGATTCCATGGATGCTTTTCGATTTGGCGGCTGCTTCTCCGGAGGAGTCCCGGAAAAGATCTGGAGGAGAGCCTTCCTCTGCGGGTCTTGTTGCCTGCGGAAGAGAAAAAGTTCGGGCCCTGCCCCCCGCTTCTCCCCAGGAGACAGGGAGAACCCTGTCTGGGGCCCAGTCCCGTTCTGTGTTTTGTGATACATAAATGGAACTTTTGTGCCCTTTCCGCCTCTGCACCTTCCCTCATGTGCCAACCTTCCCATCCTGCCGGTGGCCCTCTAGGCTTCCCAAGTAAGGACTGTCATTTGGATTCCGTTGCTTTTCCCCCTGTCATGGGGAACCTGCACGAAGCGCCCCCGCCTCTCCCCCGTCCCTGCATCTCCCAGAGCCAAAGGAGCTCCTGGGTGGGGAACTCAGGAGGACACGGAGCTCTGGTCTGTTTCTCTGCAGCGTTCCTTCCCTGTCCCGGAGACGGAAAGGCACACGGTGTGCGGGTGCAGAGACACCGTGTCCTTAGGTGGCAGTACCCTAAGGGTGGTGAAAACCCCTCCCACTGCTCACCTTGGTCTCTCTTCCTTCTCTCCCTTTTCCTCGTTCAAGGGCCCAGGGTTCCCTCGAACCTGGGGCTTCCATGGTTTCAGGTTTTCCTTCCCTTCCTTTCTCCCAAAGGTCTGGGGAATCGGAGCTTCTTTCCAGCGCTTCATGAAGCACTTGGTATCTCTGTCCGTGTGGCCAAAGGCCCCGCAGTTTTTGCACTTGACCTGTGGGTGGAAAGGAAGTGATGTCAGTGAATGAGCTGAAGCCACAGGCAGTGATCCAATGTCAACATTGAGACGGATTGTGAATTCAGAACTGAATGAGGATTCCAAAGAGGGGACACCGGCATGGGGGCCCTTAAGTGGAGGCAGGGTTCGGTTACGATGCTCCCTCCCAAAGCCCATGTGACGGAGGAACTCTCAAAGGAAGGACTCAGGGTTCTAGCGGGGACGATCGTGAACTCGATGTCCACAACACAGCCCAACCTGGCTACACAGGATTCTGAGTGGAAAGGGAGGTTGCTCCCAAGAGTCTCTCCAGGGACCTGTGGGGCCGGGGAGGAGGTCCCAAGGCAGGTCCACCTTGGATGGGAAAAGCAACCCGGGTGGTGCTGGCAGAACTCTTTGGAATCCGACCCAGTCTCTGAAGACCGTGTGACACTAACCCCCTAGTCCCCCTCGATACCCAAAAGATTCCAGGGCTAGACGTACCCTGGGATCTTCTTCATCGGGTGGGGGAGCCCTTGGCCCAACTGGGGTCCTCTGCTGCTTCTGGAGGGTCTGGGCTCTCACGAGTCTGTTTGTCCCACTTTTGGGGTCACGACGTGCCATCATCTTCGTCTCCTGGGCGTTTTATGGCCGCCTTTTACAGGGGTTGATGGTTGGGTCACCTGAATCACACAGAAACACACCCAAAGTGATGGTTAGGGACATTGGATATTCACACACCCACAAGAAACCCTCAGCTAATTCCATGACGGTGTGGTCATGAGGAGACCTCACCACCCGTCGGTCAAATCTGTGGATCACAATGTGGTGGGTGCATCCTCAGATATTGTGTGTTCCTCTGCCTCTGCCGTGACTACCTGGTCCAAGAGTAAACCAGGCCTGCCACACGGCCCACGGCCTAGGTATGTGGAGTTGGAGTTGAGATTTCGATCCCACCCAAACAACTGATTCTGGAGACTGGACTTAGGTCTCTCACCATTCACTCCAGTAGAAGACACAAGGATTCTCTCTCCCCTGAGGGACAAAAGAATCGAAACTACAGGGCATGGCCGATGTCACCCCTTGGCAGGTCTGCTTGAAGTCAGGGATAAGGGATGCTTCCTATCAGAACTCGAATCGCTACTCTTGCAGTTTCATTAGGCAACTTCCAAACACAAATTCATCGAGAGAAGTTATCTCCCTCTCTACCACACTAGCAGGTGATGGTCTTTCCTGCTCTGTCTTTTTGGCTTTAGCTCCAGCCCCTCTTTATTTATTTTTCTGGTATTTTACACACGCCATACGAATTCATCTGAACAAACGCTGAACAAGTGGCATATGAATTTCTTACATGGCTAAAGGGCAAACCACCCCTTTTCCAAAGCTCTTTTTCCATTTACCCGCCAATTCAGCATGCTGGAGTAAATTTCTTTTGGCATTTCCATCTGGCTCTTATCCCAGGCACGAAGATGGAAATGTTTTCTCGCTTTCTGTTCCAAGAATTACGGGTAAGGAGAACACATCCTACCCCATCAGCGAGCCCCAGTGTGGTCTGTTTCTTTCACTCTCCTTTGTTTCTTTTCCCCCAACCCCTCAGGGCTTACGTGAAACAAACAGTCGTTCAGGGAAACTAACCTGAAATTACAGGTCTACTTTCTTTCCTCGGCTGGCGCTCAGATGGACAGGTGCGCTGGCGCTCAGATGGGCAGGTGCTGGAGCAGCCCTGCTGGAAGCGGTGCAGCCTTCAGGAAGCCGGAGGAAGGGTCAGAGAGGGACCTTTGCTTTCCAGGCTGCCTTTTATACTGCCCCTGGACCCCTGACGCGAAACGGACCTAATCTTATCAACTTCATCCGATACATGACCTGGAAGGTCTATTTGCCCAACCCACTCTAAGGCGATGTTCACTATGGACAGACATTCTAAAACCTACCTGTGGCCACGCCAAGCTTGTGAATACATGTTTAGATCGGGTATGTAGCACTGGTGCATGTACCCCTGTCTTGTTTACATCTTTTTTTTTTTTTTTTTAAACAAGATTTAAAATAGGCACAGTGTAATTGAACATATTGCCTCTATTTCAGCGTAGGCCTCCAGTGTCATCAAGGAGGTGCACCTTGACATGCAATCTCAGTGGAATTTATCCATCTTCCAGAGTTCTCCCCTTCTTCCCCCGCGGTAAGTGTGTCAGCAAAGCCACAGCCACACCCTCACGTGTTTTCTCCTCAGGAGGTCCTTGGGCTTCACGTGAATGGGACTGCTAAGAAACCCAGATGAAGAAAGTCAACACCGCTTTGTCCTTGGGTGCCTGGCTCCTTTTCAGCTCGTCCTGGGGCTCCAGGCGTATGCCTGAAAGTGCTGGACACCGGTCGAGCTCTATTTCCTTGGGTCCGTTGCCATTTCTCTGGATTTGCGAAGATCCAGCCGGACTCTGTGGAACTCTCTTGTCGGGGGCAGGTGCCCGTCCCTCTTCTGCTCCTCGTCATCTGCACCTGCACAAGTTAGGGTCCACGTTCCTGACTGAGGAAAGAGACAGGCAGGAGTCTCAGTAACAGACCGGCACGGAGGCATTGGTCGGTGACCCATGGTCTTCTAGAGCTTTGGGACCAGTCGCGTCCCGCCAGCTACTACACCCGACTCTGGGTTGCTGGTCTTGTTGACTCCGGTGTCTACGTTGGATAGGTTACCTGCTGAAACTCGATTCCCTGGTTGCGCTTCGTGGTATTCATGATCAGGTGGGAACGCCTGCTTACATCCCCTGTGGCTGTTCTCCTCAGGCTTTCCGGTCACCGTTTCCTGCCTGCAGCTCTTTGGTTCATTTTGGTCATGCTCCTTCTGCTGCAGAGGCAGAGTTGATCTTGTTGATTCTGGATACTGATACTTTCTGGGTGATCTGGATAACCAAAGATGCTTGACCCTCAAGAGGCTGGCGGAAAGGAGCAACCATTTGACGTGCTCCAGAAAATCCCTCAGTTCCCAGGCCTCCTAGATGTGGAATCCTGGTCAGAGTTGTTCCCAGGTCAGAGAACGGAGATAGCCTGTGCATGGTGGGATATCTTTACCTAGAGCTTTCAGTGAGTCTAGAGCCTCAGCTACTCTTAGGATGGGAGAAGCATGGAAAGGCCGGTGCTCGGGCATCGAAGAAAGCGGGATGAATGTTCTGCCTCTGGTACATCCCAGTCTGGGAATTTACTTCAGCTTTACTGGGTTCTACTTGGCGAATGAAAGTGTGCCTTGTTCATCGCACATCTAAGAGCCACTTCATGGGGGGCCCGTCACAGTTTGAACCCCACCGCGTGGCGTTGGGAGGCAAATGGGAACTCGTGGTGCAAGCAACGCTCCCCACGTGTGCGTCGCGTGAGATTCCACTTGGTGGAATTTGACTAGGTGCGTGTTGGTAGAGTATGGGCTGAGGTTCTCTTGCCCCTGTGGATGTTTAAGAAGTCACAGGTCCTGCGAAGACCTGTGGTCCCCTCAATCAACTCCGTTTCGGAGACACAATGACTTGGATTACTGACAAGTCAAGACATTTTCAAGCCCTTGGAAAATCAGTTACACTGAAACAGATGAAAGTCAAAGAGAGTCGTCATCTTTTTGAGAATTTTATTCACTTCAAAACAAATTAAACACACCTGTTTCCTTGGCATTCCACAGCCCAATTTTCGAGGGCTGAGGAACACCCCAAGAAGCTATCGCCCAGGCAGCTTCTGGCGTCCAAAACACTGCTGTCAGGGCAGGGCACGGCTGGCCTGCATCTCTCAGGGTTCCCCTAACTGTTCCCTGATTCAGTCATCTGAGCAAACACACAGTCATTCCCCAGTTTCCTACTGACATCACCATTGGAAGTCACGGCTCCCATGTCGCCCGTCTATATATTTTGCGATGCTGATGCCAGCAGATGCCGCCAGATACCGCTGGTGCGGAAGATTAGCCAGGGGCATGGGGGACGGGGCACGGGGGCGCCGGGCTTTGCCAGGACGCGGGGCTTGTGGGAGGCACGGCTGCTCGGGAGAGAGCAGGGGGCGCATTACAAGAGGCGGGCTCCACCATCCGTTTTCCAGTCTCGGAAGAGCATTCTGAGAGGCTGGGCCCCCATAAATGGCTGGCAGCTGGGTGATGGGTTTTCAGTGAGCAAGACCTGCTGCTAAGGCTGCAGAGTAGCTGCTGGGCACCTGGTGGGTGTCCCCCTGCTCATCTGAGGCGTGAGGACTTGAGTCTGAGACCGGTTGCAGCTGGCCCGGTGGAAGTCTCGGGGCCCCAGCTCCTCCCTGGATGGCATTTTACTAGGGCATCTGGAAGGAACCCGTTCTCAAGTTTCTTGGGGAAGTTCAAGGCAAGCTGAGAGTGAGACCTGGGCAGGTCTCTTGGCTCCCTGGCCTGAAACTGAGATTGAGCCGAGGCCCAGGCTGTGTGTCGGCTGGTTAGGCAGGGCTGTGAGGTCACATGGGGCGTTTGTCTTGTGCCGCAGGGGCTGATGACCCGGATCGGGCGTGGGGCCAGAGGCAGCCTGAGGGAACTTCTGTGACCACCCCTGAGGCCTGCTGTGTCGGCTTCACCCACGGCCGAGAGGCTGCGGGCCCTGCTGCCCGACTCCCGGCTGAGGGATGTCGGCCACAGCCCTGTCTGTCGTTCCCTTTAGTCACTTAGACTTGGCCGAGGAGCTCAGACTGGCTTTCTGAGGGGAGACAGTGAAGCCAAGGAACGGACACGTGTCAGACATTTTTGGTAGCTGAGCCGTCAGTGAGGGCAGGGTCCACCCCAGCGTGGCCTCTTATCAGGCATGTGGACGGCATTGGCACCTGCTTGCAACCCTGAAAGAAAGGAGACCACACCGTTAGAGGTTCTCGGCATGGAGCCAACATAAAATCAACCACATCCAAAGACAAGGTGCACAGCAGGAAATTCTTAATACGGTATGGGCGGTCCCTGGAAGTAAGGACAGATCCTCAACGTGAGTGCTGATCCGGGACAAGACCATGAAAGTGCGCTCGACTATGATCTAAGACTACCATTTTTTCTAAAGACTGTGTCTTGGGCATTCACTGGATCAAAGCGCCTCCACTCCAGCCTTCCGTGAAGTGAGACGGACTAATGCCCTTCTGAAGGCAGGTTAATTGGCTCAAGGGTTCCCAGGACGTCTTTTCTGAAAACATGCATGTTCCTGGGGTGAGCCTCCTCCATGTTTGGGGCCCTGAGGACCTAATTTCTTCCAGGCGACTAGGAGAGATGTTGTTGGCAGGCTTGCCATCATTGCAGGAAAAGCAAAAAGCAGCAAATAGGGCACCTTCAGATGATGCCTTCACCTGGAATCAAATGGACCTGGAAGGATTCATTGGAGTCCCTGACCCCAAGAAGGCAGGGAAGAGGGGTTCCCGATCCTACTGGGGAACCTGAAAGGAAATCAACCAGGGTGACCTGGGGAGACAAAGACCAGGGGCCCAGGGTGGCTCACCTCAGATAATCACAGGGAATTCCATGGATGCTTGATTTAGGCTGCTTCTCCGGAGGAGTCCCGGAAAAGATCTGGAGGAGAGCCTTCCTCTGCGGGTCTTGTTGCCCCTCGCAGGAAGAAAAATTCGGGCCCCTGCCCACAGCTTCCCCAGGAGACAGGAGAACCCTGTCTGGGGGCCCAGTCCCAATTCTGTGTTTTGAAATTACATAAATGGAACTTTTGGCCTTGCCTTTCATACTGCACCTTCCCTCATGTGCCAACCTTCCCATCCTGCCGGTGGCCCTCTAGGCTTCCCCAAGTAGGACTGTCATTTGGATTCCGTTGCTTTTCCCCTGTCACTTGGGAACCTGCACAGCCCGCCTCTCCCCGTCCCTGCATCTCCCAGGGCCAAAGGCTCCTGGTGGGGAACTCCAGGAGGACCGCGGGCTCTGGTCTGTTTCTCTGTGGCGTTCCTTCCTGTCGGGAGGCGGAAAGGCACGGTGTCGCGGGTGCAGAGACACCGTGTCCTTAGGTGGCAGTACCCTAAGGGTGGTGAAAACCCCTCCCACTGCTCACCTTGGTCTCTCTTCCTTCTCTCCCTTTTCCTCGTTCAAGGGCCCAGGGTTCCCTCAGACCTGGGAGGGCCTCTCCATCAGTTTCAGGTTTTCCTTCCCTTCCTTTCTCCCAAAGGTCTGGGGAACCAGGGCCCCGTTCCAGCACTTCATGGGGCACCGGGTACTTCTGGCCATGTGCCCGAAGGCCCCGCAGTTTTTGCACTTGACCTGTGGGTGGAAAGGAAGTGATGTCAGTGAATGAGCTGAAGCCACAGGCGTCAATGTCAACATTGGGAGCCCAGTTGTGAATTCAAGAACTGAATGAGGGATTCCAAGAGGGACACCGGCATGGGGGGCCCTTAAGTGGAGGCAGGGGTTGGGATTCTGATGCTCCTCCCAAAGCCCATGTGGCGGAGGAACTCTCAAAGGAAGGACTCAGGGTTCTAGCGGGGCGATGCGTGGACTTCGTGTCCACAGCCCAACCTGGCTACACAGGATTCAGAGTGGAAAGGGAGGTTGCTCCCAAGAGTCTCTCCAGGGACCTGTGGGGCCGGGGAGGAGGTCCCAAGGCAGGTCCACCTTGGATGGGAAAAGCAACCCGGGTGGTGCTGGCAGAACTCTTTGGAATCCGACCCAGTCTCTGAAGACCGTGTGACACTAACCCCCTAGTCCCCCCTCGATACCCAAAAGATTCCAGGGCTAGACGTACCCTGGGATCTTCTTCATCGGGTGGGGGAGCCCTTGGCCAGCTTGGGGTCCTCTGCCTGCTTCTGGAGGTCTAGGCTCTCGAGTCTCTTTGTCCCACTTTTGGGGTCACGACGTGCCATCATCTTCGTCTCCTGGGCGTTTTATGGCCGCCTTTTACAGGGGTTGATGGTTGGGTCACCTGAATCACACAGAAACACACCCAAAGTGATGGTTAGGGACATTGGATATTCACACACCCACAAGAAACCCTCAGCTAATTCCATGACGGTGTGGTCATGAGGAGACCTCACCACCCGTCGGTCAAATCTGTGGATCACAATGTGGTGGGTGCATCCTCAAGATATTGTGTGTTCCTCTGCCTCTGCCGTGTCTACCTGGTCCAAGAGTAAACCAGGCCTGCCACCACGGCCCACGGCCTAGGTATGTGGAGTTGGAGTTGAGATTTCGATCCCACCCAAACAACTGATTCTGGAGACTGGACTTAGGTCTCTCACCATTCACTCCAGTAGAAGACACAAGGATTCTCTCTCCCCTGAGGGACAAAGAATCGAAACTACAGGGCATGGCCGATGTCACCCCTTGGCAGGTCTGCTTGAAGTCAGGGATAAGGGATGCTTCCTATCAGAACTCGAATCGCGACTCTTGCAGTTTCATTAGGCAACTTCCAAACACAAATTCATCGAGAGAAGTTATCTCCCTCTCTACCACACTAGCAGGTGATGGTCTTGCATACCATCTTTTTAGCTTTAGCTCCAGCCCCTCTTTATTTATTTTCTGGTATTTACACCGCCATCGTTCATCTGAACAAACGCTGAACAAGTGGCATATGAATTTCTTACATGGCTAAAGGGCAAATACCCCTTTGCTGCCCGGCTCTTTTTCCATTTACCCGCCAATTCAGCGTACTGGAGTAAATTTCTTTGGCATTTCCATCTGGCTCTTATCCCAGGCGCTGAAGATGGAAATGTTTTCTCACTTTCTGTTCCAAGAGGGAAGACAGAATCTAGAAGCTCTGTCACCCCTTCCTGGAGCGGTGGTGTGATCTTGGCTCACTGCAGGCTCCGTCTCCCCAGGATCACACCATTCTCCTGCCTCAGCCTCTCTCTAGAAGCTGGACTACAGGCACCCACCACCACGCGTATTTTATTTTTTTAGTAGAGGTTTCACTGCCTTGCAGCCAGGTGGTGCCAGTCTCGACCTCCGCGATTCACGGCCTCTGGCACCTAGAAGTGCTGGGGTTGCAGGTGTGATCCGCACCCGGCGAGGATGTTCGCTATTCCACAGGAGTATGTAATTGTAGTTTGTCCTATAGGCTGGTAGGGAACTGAATCATGTGACATGCCTTGGCTGGTAGACTGTAATACTCTAAAATACAATATATAAACTATCATATCATAATGGTGCAGCACTATCTGCTGCAATGAGAGGCATCGATGAAAGTAACACTATCATATGTGACTGAGAGATTAGATGCTTCCTCCTAACAGATAAGTTGTATATTGTCCTATCACAGTCCCCTCCCTCTCCTTCATTCAGAAGTGATCCAAATAATAATAGACAGAAATAATAAAAAGAATAAGGCAACAAATGCAAGAACTCACGAGATGATACTCTATGGTAAAATTTATGTACTTAGGAATTAATACCAACTCATTTATTATAAAAAAAATAAATAACATATCAAGGTAGAACAATAAAAGAAAGGTGGAATGTATAATGGAACAAGGATAATCAAAATTTGCCAGATAGAAGGCCTGAAATAGAACCAATCCCAGCAGGTAAATCTGTTATTCACTGGTCCATTAATCAGAGGACAATGCATACAAATGAAACTTACTGACCAGCGTGCAGTGGCTCATCTGTAATCCCAGCCACGTTGGGAGGCTGAGGGTAAGGCCATGAGGCCAGGAGTTGCAAGACCAGCCCTTCTAGCCAACATGGCAGAAACCTGTCTCTACTAAAATACAAAATTAGCTGGACGTAGTGGTGGGCACCTGTAGTCCCAGCTACTCAGGAGGCTGAGGCAGGAGAATCACTTAATCCCAGGAGGCAGAGGTTGCAGTGAGCTGAGATCGCACCACTGCACTCCAGCCTGGGCAACAGAGTGAGAGTCCATCTCAAAAAAAATAATCATGAAATAAAAAAAATTAAACTTACCTACATATTAGAAAAACATTAAAATTCAACCGTGAATCCAACACATTGTCAAATGAATAGACAAAAATTCTACCAACAAACTTAGTATCATTATCTATGAAACTCAAGTACTACTGCTTAAAGAGCATTTACAGAACTCGCACCTCAAAGTTTCCCTGAAAAACAAGGTGAAATGCATACTCGTGACTCCTTAAGAATGAGCCACTGAAAAAACAATATACTTGTAACTTGTGTAACATTTCATACATTTTTTCAAGCACTGCACCGTAATTAATTTGCATCAGGCTTTCCAAATTAGAAAAGCTTCACTTACAGAACTTCTTTCCTGTGGGAGTTTTCACATGACTTTTCAAGTAAATGTTAAAACTGAAAATATTCGTGCAGTTTCCAAACTATTAGAGTTTTAATCCTCTGTATGTTCTTGTATTTACAAGGTCCAGGGAGCTACAGTGTGCATTTTCCTATGTCCTTGAGTGGGTGTGAGAGAAATGAAACATTCCCACATTCTGGACATTCATAGGGTTTTTCTCAGGGATGAGCTGATGTCTTCAAACGGAACTAACACAACCGAAGGCCTTACCACAAATTTAGATTCAAAAGACTTTTCTCCACTCTGAGTCCTCCCAAATCTTCAAAAACAGGACAATCTGAAGGCCTGACCACATTTCCTACATTCTTAAGGTTTCTGTGCAGTGTGAGCCTTTTCATGTTTATGAGGGAATGGGAAAGAGTAAATGTTTTACCACATTTCTTACATTCAAGGGGCTTTATTTATTTATTTATTTGTTTTCTTTAATTTTGAGATGGAGTCTCACTCTGTCACCAGGCTGGAGTGTAGTGGCACAATCTCGGCTCACTGCAACCTCCACGTCCTGGGTTCAAGCGATTCTCCTGCCTCAGCCTCCTGAGTAGCTAGGATTACAACCATATGCAACCACACCCAGCTTATTTTTGTATTTTTAGTAGAGACAAAGTTTCACCATGTTGGCCAGGGTGGTCTCGATCTCCTGACCTCGTGATCCACATGCACAGGGCTTTCCCCCACCACCCCATGGCTTTTTATGTCCTTGAAAAAGAACTAAGACAACTGAAATGTGCCACCATGCCCAGTTAATTATTTTCCTTTTTTTTTTTTTTTTTTTTTTGAGACGGAGTCTCGCTCTGCTGCCCAGGCTGGCGTGCAGTGTGGCGATCTCAGCTCACTGCAAGCTTCGCCTCCCAGGTTCACACCCTTCTCCTGCCTCAGCCTCCCGAGTAGCTGGCGTGAGCCAACGTGCCCAGCATTATTTTATTTTTCTAGAGACAGGGTTTCACCATGTTGCCTAGGTTGTTTCACATTGTTTTAATCTGGGCTGGTTATGAACTCCTGGGCTCAAGCAATACACACACCTTGGTCTTCCAAAGTGCTGGGATTATAGGCTGAGTCACTACACCCAGCCTGTATATCATGACTTCTTTCATGGCGAGTAAGATAACTGGAACGAGTGTAGCCTTTACCGCATCTCTTATATTCATAGGGTTTTTCTCCAGTATGAATTCTTTCGTGGAGGTGAAGTGAACTGAGAGGACTGAAGGCTTGGTCACATTGTTTACATTCATAGGCTTTCTCTCCAGTATGAGTACTTGTATGGTTACAAAGGGAACTCAAAGGACTAAAGGCTTTGCCACATTGTTTACATTTGTAGGGTCTCTCTCCAGTATGAATGCTTCCATGACAATGAAGGGAAGTGGAACAGCCAAAAGCTTTATCACATTTGGTACATTTATAGGGTCTTTCTCCAGTGTGAGTCCTTTCACGTGTCTTAAAACAACTAGAAAATCTGAATGTTTTCCCACTTTCCTTACATTCCTAGGGTTTCTCTCCAGTGTGAGTTCGTTCATGTATTAGACAACAACCGGAATCAGTGAACGCTTTACCATATTCTTTACATTTATAGGGTTTGTCTCCTGTGTGAGTTCTCTCACGTCTTTCAAATGAATTGAGAAAATAAAACGCTTTCCCACATATCGTACATTCATAACTGGATTTCCACTGTGCATTATCATGTGTCTTCTAACACCTGTAACGGAAACGAAGAATTTCCCACATTGTTCACATTTATATTGCTTCTCTCCATATGGTTTGTATCCTGAGTGAGCTAGGATGTGCCTATTAAGGAGGGAATGATGTATAAAGACTTTTCCACAAACACTGCATTCACACTGTTTTAATCCATTAGAAATGTTCTCATTCAGATCAAGATTTGGAATTTGGCTGACAACTTGTCCATACTGTCTACCTTCTTTGCTTTCACACAGTCTCTGTAACACATGAGTTCTGTAAAAAAATGACAAGCACATTATTATTGGTTGGTTTAATAACTTTCTACTTATTAATAGGTCTTGGATTTACACTGCTACCAATACCAAGGAAAATGCATTATTATTATTAATTTTTTTGGCCATGATTGAATTATTTGAAAGTAAATGGGTTAGCACTGAAAACACAGCTACCACCTACATGACTATGACCAAATTAGTAACATTCATATAAACAATTTTGTAGTGCTATTTTCAAGTAAACTGTTTTCCAAACACTGACTGCTACACTGAAGTACGTTACATTTGCGTGACATTTTTCTAAAAAAAATAAATTTCAGGTGACTCTTATTTGTTTTGATTGCTTGTTTTTAAGTTCACGACTTGCTAAGATTCCTTCAGAGGACTTTATTTCCTCTTCTCAGTGCAAATTATCTTATATCTTTCCCAGGTTTTTCAAAGTGATCTTCAATATTCTGGTCTTTCCATTAGTTTCCTAAAATGCAGACCCACAAAATTATCACGAATTATTATAAACTATAGAAACATTACTAGATCTATGTTCATTGTACTCAATGGCCATGCCTGATTTCTTCACCAAATCATTCTCTTGCCCCATTCCAAATCACAAATAGCACTGATGATAGGGAAATACTTCTGTAATTAAGTGAAATGTATTGTCATTCTCACCTACAGAAGCCAGGTTCCTTCAGGTTTCCTGCGTCACTTCCCTGTAGAGATTCTTCTGAGAAGAATCTAGCAAAATCCATTCCTCCTGGGTAAAGTTCACAGCCACATCCTCAAAAGCCATGGAGTCCTAGAACATTCCACACATGTGGATAGAAGGACGGGTGAGACTGACAGCACTGGGAATCTATACTCAATCCATAAGCTGTTTACATGATTCTAAAATTTCCAAGCATTTATTCTATGACTTGATTGTCACAACTCTTACTCTGTTCACACATACTCCCTCCCACACAGCAGTACTAATGCTGGAATTGAACTATTCAGAAAGGTAACAGCAAAGTAGAAACACCAATCTCATTAGAGAATCCAGGGAGTGAGATGTGCTGCTAGGAGTTACCTTTTAACTTCACTTTGTACATTTCACAGTATCTGTCATAATAAAGTCCTACCTGATGTGCATAGGGGACAATGTTATCAGTCCTCGGACTACTGATTCTTAAAACACCTGCTCACAAGGGTTCCATCTTTGTATTAGTAACACGTTTTAGAGTTCCACTTATTTGATAATAAAATGACCCTGCATCCCTAAGTAAACATACAATATATTTCCAAGCTTTTTCTGCTGAAGGTCTATTATTTTGTATCCTGCAGTGGTGCTTGAGGAACAGCCACCCGAAACACAGTCTGAACACTAAGTGTTCAGTAGGTTTTCCCTGGTAGACAATGTTTACTCGTGCTGTCACTTGTGCTAGGGGGTGGGCCCATTCCATGTGATTACCTGCAAGACAGAGTAGGCTTATTAAATTTAGGTGGGTAGTAAATAGAGCAATGAGTGATATTTAACAGCATAATACAACAATTTTAGGAATTTCTATTGCTACAATGTATCCAAGGCAGAAGGAATAAGAGGAAACTACGACACATGGTTTTAAAATGACATTAATGTCACCACTTCCAGATGCTATTCCTATGAAATCCATAAATTCCAGTCGTTGTTTTAGGCAAGAAAACTACTTTTCATCATTAGTAAAATGGCAAATATCTAATGCTTTGTCACCTAAAAAAGAGTGATGGCTTGTCTAACATGCTTAAGATTTTCAAATGAAATTACTCAGGACAGCACAGTATTGCTTAAGAGAGATGAGCAAATGAATAGCCGGAAAAAAAGTCTTAATGACCCAGCATTTATATGGAAAGTTAATGAATGATAAGAGTAGGCACTGTAGAATAGAAAAAGAAATCACATGCATACACTTTAAAATATAGAGGCAAACCAGCAGCATCTACTTGGGAAAATGCATTGCATTCTTCTTTATTCAGACCATAATCAACTTATTATATATTCAAATATGAAAGATAAAGAAACCAGAAGAACACTTTCAAGAGTCACGGAAGATTTTTTTATGAAGGATTAGGCAGAATTTCTTTTTGTGTAAGAAAACAGTGATAAAGGAACAGAAAAACTCAAACATATTAAATTTAGGCACTAAAAAGAGAAATAGAGTGTGGGAGGCGTGGTGGCTCAGGCCTGTAATCCCAACACCTTGGGAGGCTGGTAGGAGTGATCACCACGAGTCAGGACAGAGACCAGCCTGGCCAACATGTAAACCCGCCTTTTTGCCTTCATTTTATTTTTGAGACAAGAGTCTTCCAGTATGGATTTTTAATTTTCCTGCAGTTCAGGGCAAGATCTTGGCTCACTGCAAACTTCCTCCCGGGTTCAAGTAATTCTCTTGCTTCAGCCTCTGGGTAAGCTGGGATTACAGGTGCCTGCCACTATGCTCAGCTCACTTTTCTATTTGTGGTAGAACAGTTTTCACCCGTGTTGGCCAGGCAGCTCTGGAACTCCTGACCTTGTGATCCAGCCCACCTTGGCCTCCCAAGGTACTTGCTGGGATTACAGGGAATAAGCCGATACCAGGCCCTAAAACTTGGTATTTGCAAAATAAAAAATTAGCTGGGTGTAGTGGTGGGTTATATAATCCCAGTAACTGGAGGGTGACACAGGAATCCTTGAACCGAGGCAGGTGCAGTAAGCGGGAGATAGCGCCACTGCGGTCAGCCGTCTACAGAGCAGACAGTGTCTCCAAAAATAAAGAAAACAACCACGAAAAACCCCCCTCAGATATCAAGATAAGAGGATACAGATGTATCCCGCTGTCACTTAAATTCTTCACGATGCTACAAGAGGAACTGGCATTTTGAGTGAATCTTTGCCAAATCATCAATTTATCTATATCACACTTTTATTTTTAGTAGCGTGGCAAAAGCTAAAGTCCTACAATTCCATTTGAAATTACCCTTAAAAGAACAGACCTTTAAAACCTACTACACTCACTCTGAGGAAAATAAATAGGAATTTCTAGCACATAAAATGCATGTTTTGCATCTTGCCTCTTGGAAATAGTATTTTTATCTTTCAAGCTGTGCGGCAAAATGTATCTTACAGTCAATGAAAAGCGGAAGCTCAAATGAGCGGACAAGCCTTTTCCAAGATAACAAACTCAACAGGGAGGCAGTGCTGACTCCAACTGTAGACCTTTCTAAATTGTCACAGCATTCCATTTCTCCTCCGGACACCCATCCCTGTTCAGTAAAGGCACTCAGTGACCACCTAGGAGGCACTGGCTGCTCTTTGTGTGTCCTCCTGTGTGCCTGCAGAAGAGACATTTCATATTCAGATTCTTGCATCCTCTCTGGGGTAGGTTTCCCTTGTCCTTTGGGACAGTTTTTCCCTCACTTCACAAGTGTGAGACAATCTAGAGAGAGCAGAAATCATTTCTGCTGCCTTTTCCTCTCAATATCAGCATCCCATTGGCAGACCCGTCAATGTCTCGAGTCAGAAAACTCCGGCTGGAGGAACGGATTTTAATGACCTAAGCTTTAATGACATTACGTTGTATTGTCCATTCATTTAATGTCCTAAAATTTTAATAACCCTTAGGGGTCACCATTTTAGTGAAACTATACCAGGAGTTCTCAAGGCCAAGAGCATCAGCTGCTCCCATGAGAGACTCTACCCCTACCTCAGGCTGTCCTTGGGATGCAAGAGATGACCCCGGGGCTGATACTCACCTCAGACCCTCCAATAGACGCATGGCCACGGTCACGTATCCTGGGTCATCCCAGGGTGTCTGAGACTAGGAAAGACAGGGGAGGATGGCTGAGGACACAACACCTGTCCAAGTTTCAGGGACACCTCAACCCCTGAGGACATTTTGGTCATGTATGCATAGGAAAGATGAAAAGAAGAGAGAGAGGCACAAAGATTTTTTTTACAGTAGAGTGTTAGATGATTTATTCTCTGCTTTCCTCTCATGTAAAATGTTTGCAGGAAACAGAAAAATATTTTTAGCCAAGGTGGCTCACGCCTGTATTTCAGTGCTTTAGGAGGCCAAGGTGGGTGATCAGTTAAGGTCAGGAGTTCAAACCAGCCTTAACCAACATGACGACCCTGTCTCTACTAAAAATACAAAAATTGGCTGGTGGTGGGTGACTTATAAAGCTGTAGCAACTTGGGAGGCTAAGGCAGGAGAATGGCAGACCGAAAGTCAGAGGTTTGCAGTGAGCTGGGGCTACCATTGCCTCCAGCCTGGCGACAGAGGCGGGGCCTCGTCTCAACAACAACTTAACAACAAATATATATATATATATATATATAAAATATACATTTAAAAATTATTACATGTAGATGGTATTACGACTCATGGGACTGACTGTAGATAGAAACAAGAAGGTAGGGAAAGTTCTCATGTATATTTGTATATATAATTATATAAAATTCTAATATGCATAATTATACAATATATAAATATATCATATAGGCTGAGCACAGTGGCTTACACCTGCTTAATCCCTACCTTGATTTGGGAGGCGGCAGTGATACATGGCACCTTATGAAATATATTTATTTCTGAGACAGGGGTCTGGCTCTGTCACCAGGTTGGAGTGTAGTGACACTATCATAGCTCATTGGAGCCTTCAAAAATGATGGCTCAAGCGATCCTCCCACCTCAGCCTCCTGAGTGGCTAGGATTGCATGCACACACCATCATGCCTAGCTAACTTTAAAATTTTTTGTAGAGACAGGGTCTTCCTTTTTTGCCTAAGCTGGTCTTGAACTCCTGGGCTCAAGTGATCTTCCTGCCTCAGGCTTCCAATGTGTTTGACCTGGGCCACTGCATCTGGCCTAATGCATTTTTTAATTTGCGAGTTTATAGTATTTAATATTTTTAAGTACTGAATGTGTTGAACAACCAACTTGCAGAATTCCCGAACCATGGACGGTCAGCTGTCATGTCCTGGTTCCAATCGCCCCAGCACACCACGGCTAGAAACCTTTCAGCCAACTTCCACTTATGTCTCCCGGGGCAGGACAATGTCGCTTGGCCAATCCCCACTAAGAGGGACTCTGGAAAGGCAAGAAACTATTCTGTTCTCTATAATGGAATGTGACCAAAGAGAAGGCAGCTGGGAGGACCAGCTGGGCCCTCCAACCAGCAGCATCCACCATCGACTAACTGCCCTAGAGCTACACCGTGCTGGGCATTTGAGGCACTGTTATGAGCAAGAGTTTCCATTTTTCTTCTCATGGGACTTTCATGCTAGTGGCAAGAGACAATTTTTTTTTTTTTTTTTTTTTTGAGACAGAGTTTTGTTCTTGTCACTCAGGCTGGAGTGCAATGGTGTAATCTCAGCTCACTGCAACCTCTGCTTCCTGAATTCAAACAATTCTCCTGCTTCAGCCTTCCGAGTAGCTGGGATTACAGGATTGCACCACCATATCTAGCTAATTTTTGTATTTTTAGTAGAGATGGAGTTTCACCATGTTGGCCAGGCTGGTCTGGAACTCCTGAGCCACTGCACCCAGTCAAGAGGGAGATTTTAAATCAATAGGTATAATTGTGATGAATGCCAGAAAGCAGAATGTGTGTGATGGGGAGGGAACCTAAGTTATTGTCTCATATTTTAACACTTTCATAGGCAATAACTAAAAACTTAGAAACTTAAAACAACACACACCTTTAAGCCAATTTTGGCAAGCTAGGAGTTGAGCACATTTTAGCGGGTCCTGTGCTTGGGATCTCACGCTAAGCAGCTGGGCTGCATCCTCATCTGAGGCTCCACCAGGGCAGAATCCATTTCCAGGTCCGCCGAGGTTATTGGCAGAATTCGTTTCCTCGGACCCGCTTGGCAAGGGCCCAGCTTTTTGCTTCCTTGCCTACGGTGTCCCTCCAAAGGTCCTTTCTCAGCACAGCATCTCCCTCCTGCAGCGCCTGCAGGCGGAACCTTTCTCTCTAGTGTGCGAAGGTGACGCACTGTGACAGTGACATCCCACTGCGTTTGCCAGGCTCTATGGGTTAGAAGCCAGTCACCGGTTTTGCTCGTGCCCAAGGTCAGGAAGACTATGCAAGGGCATAGGTCATTGAGGGGGTCAGTCACTTTAGGGTGTGGCTGCCACCACTGAACTTGGTGAGACTTTAAGGGTTGGTAGGAGCTGGCCAGGTACAGGGGTGAGGGTGTGTCAGGCAGGGTTGAGGGCATGGAGGGGGATGCAGAGGCCTGCACCCTGGAATGTCCTTTCACTCCCTGAGGTTTTGTTCTCCTCATCCCTGAGTACATCTCAGAACACAGTGGGGCCCTAGCAGGGGAGAGGTAGGGAAGCATGTGTTGTTTGTCCGGGGACCTCGTTAGGCAAATCAGATTAGGGGCCAGGCTTTCAGTGGTGGGTGCGAGCGTGGGAGTGATGAGTGTGCAGGTGTGTGTGGGAAGAGCGATGGGGATGGGGTCAGCCCCAGCCACCATGAAGACCTTAACTGTGCATCCACCCATCCCAGCAGCCTCCCTGAGTGAGTGCCTTCAGGGTGCAGGTCCTGTTTTACACATGGAAGTGAATCAGAGTGGGACACTGCTTTGCCTTAGAGAGGTCACACTTCTTCTCCTTCTTCTTCTTTTTTTTAATTTGCCACAGATTCTTATTCTGTTGCCCAGGCTGGAGTGCAGTGGTGTGACCTTGGCTCACTGCAACCTCTGCCTCCCAGGTTCGAGCAATTTTCCTGCCTCAGCCTCCTCGGTAGGGTAGCTGGGATGATAGGCACGCATTACCATGCCTGGCTAATTGTT
>NW_022161179.1:0-21577 GCF_008728515.1 Papio anubis | reverse complement strand
AGCTCATTGAAGACATTGCCTCATTGGCCTGTATCCAGTGTTGCTAATGAAACTAATGAGGAAAATCTGATCCTTATTTCTTTGAATTTAAACTATTTTTTTGCTTTGGTAGCTTTTAACATTTTTCTCTCTATTTTCATAGCATTCTTCACTTCTGGGGAATTTTTAGCTATTAATTAATACTACTTTCTCCCATTCTCTCTCTGTCTTTGGCATTCTTACTGGACAAAAGCTTGAATCCGGTCACCCAGACTTTATGGCTGTTAACCTTTTCACCTTTTTTTCTTTGTGCTTTAACCTGCAAGACTCCCTCAACTGAATGCTCCGTCTTGCTAAAGGACACTTCAGTGTGTCTCTGCTGTTACTCAGCCTATCTTTTGAGTTTTTTCTTTCAATAACTTGGGCTTTAAGTTTTGAGATCTCTAACTGGTTCTTTTTCATCATTGCTTGGTTTCATTTTTCCTTGTTTTGCTGAAAGTATTAAATGTACTTGCTTTATTGACCTTTGATTGTATAGAAATTTTTCATTTGCTTTATTTGTCATGTCTCTTTCATAGCAGTGGGCTCCCTCAGACATCTGGCATTTCTTCAATGCACACTAGTTTTCTGGTTTCCAATTCTCCACCTGAGTCTCAGGATTCAGCAGCACTCCCAGGTGGGTGCAGACTCAGGTTACCTGGGCCTTGGCTTCTCCCATGGCTTCTTAAGAGTTTCCTTGTTTATTTCTGTGATCCCAAGCACTCCCCTTTATGACTTCGAGCCAAGTTGTATAGTCAGTAATTTAATTTCTCTATCTGTTCTATCATTTATAAGGGCACAGCATGGAGTGGAGGGCCTTTCAGATATTTTTCTTGCCCCATCTTAAATCCCTAAATTACACTTAAAAAATTACCAGCAAAGCTTTTGCTTTTTATTGAGGAAGAATAGAGAACTCAGACATGAGTTTGGAGTAGGCGGATATATGTGCACGTGTGCCTATGCAGTTTAAACCTGTTCTGTAATGTATTGCAATAAATGTTTCAGTGTCACTACAGTGAACAATTCAACTTCATAATAGGCCTATCTGGAATCTCCCAGAAAAATTCACTTTGGGTGTTAGTGCCTTTTTTTTTTTTTTAACCATTAATATCTATAGGAAGACCTAGTAGGAGTGGCTGACGAAGGTTAATAAATCTCATGATAATATGCTTGTTTTTGATGTGAATGTTGTTGTTCAGTCCACCCTAAAATGAAATTCACAGGGTTGGTTTAGATGTCTTCTTCCACGCCTCTCTTTACAATCTGCCATAGGAGTGCAGACTCCCCATCTGAGGCCTGGGTTTAACGCTCAAACAAGACAGATGCCAGCAGGACACATCTGCCCTGCCTTAGCTGTAAATCTTGAGTCCTTGTCCATCCTAAAAGGCCACCAGATGGAAACGTGATGCTGTGAAAAGAGATGCACTACCTTTTGTGAACGGGGATTGACCCTGCTGCTTTCTCAAAAGAGATTGTCTTTTGTTGAATGTAAAACAAGGTTTTGTGAAATTTGTCTTTGTTGAATGTAGAATAAAGAGGGCATTACATGAATGCCTATGCATTTCCCGCTTTGGAGAGGAACTTTACATCCATTCTGACAGCATGGGAGATAAAAAGTCTGTCTTCCTGTATTCATGTTTTTGTTGTCACTTGCTCTTTCTCTCCTTGGTCTGTGCTCACCATATCCTCTCTATGTCTTCTTCCTTTTGTTTTTTTTTGAGATGGAGTCTTGCTCTGTCACTAGGCTGGAGTGCAATGGCATGATCTTGGTTCACTGCAACCTCTGCCTCCGTCTGCCACCTCCTGCCTCCTCCCAAGAAGTTGGGCCTACAGGCGTGTACCACTACATGTAGCTAATCTCCTGTATTTTTAGTAGAGACAGGGTTTCACCAATGTTGGCTGGGATGGTCTTGATCTCTGATCTCGTGACGCCTGCCTCGCCTCCCCAAAGTACTGGGATTACAGACGTGAGCCACTGCACCCCGCCTACCTCTTCTTTTTTGTCCTCTCCTTTTGCTACCTGGAACCATCTTTTCTTTCCCTCCGCCTTTGTCTTCTTCCTATTTTCTGGCCATATGTGGGATCAGAAAATAATTATAAAATTCATTTGTTGTTTTACTTTACTACAAATGTACATTCTGTTTTCATTGCAATTTAACAAGAATTGTTACCATTCCTTCATCAGAAAATAAACTGAGGGCTGGGGCGGTGGCTCACACCTGTAATCCCAGCACTGGGAGGCTGAGCAGGCGGGACCACAAGGTCAGGAGATTGAGACCATCGCGGGCACCACGGGTGAAACCCCGTCTCTACTAAAAATACAAAAAAAGTAACTGGTCGTGGTGCGGCGCCTGTAGTTCCAGCCACTTGGGAGGCTGGAGGGGCAAAATGGAGAATGGCTTGAACCTTGGAGTACGGGAACTTGCAGTAAGCCGAGATCACGCCACTGCACTCCAGCCTGGGCGACAGAGCTAGACTCCAGTCTCAAAAAAAGTAAAATAAAATAAAATAAAAATAATAAATAAATAAAACTCAGGCCAGGTGTGGTGGCTCCTGCCTGCAATCCAGGCTACTTCGGAAGCCAAAGCGGGAGGATTGCCTAAGCACAGGAGGCGTTGAGGCTGCAGTGAGCTATGACTGCACCACTGCACTCCAGCCTGCATGACAGAGCAAGATCCTCACTCTAAAAACAAACAACAAACACCAAACAAGAAACTCCTGCATTGCACCAAAACTAACTGAATCATTTTAAAAGTATTTTATAGAGTTATAATAATCCAATGAAAAATTGCACCTTTTATAACTGTATGTCTCAATGAATTTTCACAAATAAAAAACACAGTCATTTAACCGGTACTCAGATCAGGAAATAGAACATTACCAGCACCCCTGAAATCCCCATCTGTCCCCATCTAGTCTCTACCTTCCTCTCACCCGAGGGCAATCATCACCCAGACTTCTAATAGCACAGAATAATTTCACCTATTTTTGTGCTTTATAAAAATGGCATGAAATGTCCTAGTTTGGGTTCCCCTAGGAGCTGCCCTGAGACAAGGATTTGGCGAGAGTTCCTTTATCTGGAGGCACAGGGAACACTGGGTGGGACCCGAAGAAGTGAGCCAGGAAAGAGGCAGGCAGCAGCCATAAAGAAAAAACCTGCAGCCACGCAGGCTCCTTTGACGACAGCTCAATGCCTCTGTAATCTCAGCACTTTGGAAGGCCAAGGCGGGCAGATCCCTTGGGGTCAGGAGTTCAAGACCATCCTGGCCAACATGGTGAAACCCCGTCTCTACTAAAAATACAAAAATTAGCTAAGTGTCGTAGCAGGTGCTTGTAACCAGCGACTCGAGAGGCTGAGGCGGGAGAATCGCTTGAGCCCAGGAGGTGGAGGGTGCACTGAGTGGAGATCATGGCACTGCACTCCAGCCTAGGTGACAGAGCAAGACCCTGTCTCAAAAATAAATAAATACATTTTTTTTAATTTTTAATTTTTATTTTTTTGGTGAGACAGGCTGGTTTTGAACTCCTGGACTCAAGCAGTCATCCCATCTCGGTTCCCAAAATGCTGGGATTACAGGTGTGAGCCACCATGCCCAGACATTTTCATCATTTCTTTTTTTTTTTGAGACAGAGTTTTCCTGTTGTTACCCAGGCTGAAGTTCAATGTCATGATCCCGGCTCACTGCAACATCCGCCTCCCAGGTTCAAGTGACTCTCCTGCCTCAGCCTCCTGAGTAGCTGGGATTATAGGCATGAGCCACCATGCCCAGCTAATTTTGTATTTTTAGAGGACACGAGGTTTCTCCATGTTGGTCAGGCTGGTCTTACAATCCTGACATCAGGTGATCTGCCCACCTCGGCTTACCAAAGTGCTGGGATTACTGACGTGAGCCACTGCACCCAGCCCTTTTTCATCATTCCTAATAGACATGGAGCATTCCATTTAATCAACTGTATATGCAATTTATTTTTTCCGGGGTAAGGCGCTCATATTCAACACAGATGGGAGGCCAGTTGGTGAGAAGGTGGCAGGCGGCATAGTCACTTATACAGCATGCCATATTGGTTCACTGTCAGACCGGTGATGGCCTCAGCTCCATTACCCCCCTGGCTGACTCCGGCTCCTGCCTGGCTCGCTCCGCCACCACAACCCCTCGGGAGCATTCAGAGGCATCACTGGAGGGTGTGTGGTTAGTGGAGCAGCTGGTAGTTCTCGGCATATCCTCTCTGGTCAGCGGGAGGTCTCATTTCTTCGGTCGAAGGCATTCCTGACTCCTCTCATGAACAGGTTTCATATTGCTTCTTGGTGTTCCTGGAGCCTGGAAGGAGTCCGCTCTCTCCCTGGCCCATCAGAAGGGCTTCTCTGTAGCTTCTCTGTACCCCTCTCTGCTTCTGGCTGGGGTGCCCACATCTGAGCTTCCAGTGGTGCTTCTGAGCATCTGTTGCATTTGTCCCCCTGGCTGGCTCCAGAGCCAGCCCATTTCACAGCGCTTCCTGGGGTCCACGTGCTGTCCTTGAGCTGGCCACAACTCAAGGGGTTTCATGGTCATCCTGGCTCCCAGAGCTGCCCCCACACCCCTGTATATGCAATATTCGTTAACCAGTCCCTTTTGGTGTCCATGTAGGTACAGATGTCATTTTTCGAGCTAAAGTATCTATAATACACTGAAAGTGATAGATGTCACCTCCATATTGTACACCAAACCTACTAAGCAGAGCAAACCTTTTTGATTTGGTTAACATTCTAGGATGTTTCTAATCGCTTGGTAAAACAATTATGCTACCTTAAATCTCTCTGTGTTTATCCTTTGGGCAACTGTGTGTACCTGTGCACACCTGGAGAATGAAGTCCTGTGAGAGGCACTGCCATCCAAAGAGGGTGTTTCAGTCTCTACTGCCACCAACTATGTGCTCGTGCTTCTGCACTTGCGTTTGGATCAGGAGAATTTGAAAGTCATCAGGAACCAAACCAAGATATAAGATTCAGCTGTAGCTGGAAAGTGGCAAACGTTCCAAAGCTAAGACATTGGCTATTCGTGGGCTGTTCACAAACTGTGAGGCCAATTCTAGAGGAGATCCAGAAATAGGGTGAGAAACTCGCTTATTTTTTAAGCAAAACACCTTTTCGTCTTATTTCTGCTAAGAACAAATAGCTTCCAGCAAGATAAATAGGGGATGCAATATTTTTATAAATTATTGCTTTCTTTATTAAAAAAATTTTTTTAGGTTAAATGCTACTTAAAGATATGTTTAACTTGTATGATACTGACTTGCTCATGAGAAGAAAGAGAGAGAGCCAGGCATCTGCCCACTACTACCCACTATCAACACGTAGGCCTGACATCAGCCTCTGCATAAATATTCTGGGCCAGGTGTGGTGGCTCACACCTGTAATCCCAGCACTTTGGGAGGCCAAGGCAGGTGGATGATGAGGTCAGGAGACTGAAACCATCCTGGTTAACATGGTGAAATCCCGTCTGTACCAAAAATACAAAAACTTAGCTGGGTATGGTGGCAGGTGCCTGTAGTCCCAGCTACTCAGGAGGCTGAGGCAGGATAATTGTTTGAACCCAGGAGGTGGAGGTTGCAGTGAGTCGAGACCATGCCACTGCACTCCTGCCTGGGCAACAGAGCGAGACTCCATCTTTAAAAAAAAAAAAAAAAAAAAAAAGAAAAGAAAAAATCAACAGCAGCTTCTAGGATGACTGAGCAGTGACTCAGTCTCTCCTTGACCACATTCTGTAACTGTCCAGCAGAAATGCTATGTGAGCTCTGGGAGAACAGGAAGCAGCTCAGTGGGGGCCTGCCTTGCTAAATTCTTCATCAAGCTGGTCTGTTATCTGCCCTGAGTCCTGCAAGAACATCTCAGGAAAAATCCAAAACATGCAAGACAAATGAGGGTCCCCCTTAGCGTGTTCTTGAAACACTGAGGTGACTGAAAGCTATGTATAGTTTCTGGGGAAACAGTTTTTTAGGAAATGTAGCACAGACACTATTCATCCAGAAGAGCCCCTTCCTGACATGAAAGATCTTAGCGTGAGAGAGAAGCATCTGATTCATCATGGGGACCTGTCCAGCCAGCAGCAGGGGCCCCAATGCCAGTGTCCACCTCAGCAGAGTAGACAAGGGGGACATGCAAAGGGTTTCTGTTGAAAAATACTTCACGTAGGGTGACTATACTTAGCAGCAATGTATTGTATATTTCAAAGTAGCTAGAAGGCTAGGCACTGGTATCCCATGCCTATAATCCCAGCATTTTGGGAGGCCAAGGCAGGCAGATCACTTGAAGTCAGGAGTTCGAGACCAGCCTGGCTAACATGGTGAAACCCCGTCTCTTCTAAAAATACAAAAAAATAAAAAATAAAAAATTAGCTAGGCATGGTGGCCTGTGCTTGTATTCCAAGCTACTCAGGAGGCTGAGGCAGGAGATTGCTTGAACCTGGGAGGCAGAGGTTGCAGTGAGCCAAGATCACACCATTGCCCTACATCCGTGGCGACAGAGCAGGACTCTGTCTCAAAACAAACACGAAAAAACAAAGTAGCTAGAAGAGGGGACTTGAAATGTATCCAACACATAGTAATACCAAATATTCAAGGTGATGGGCACCCTAAGCACTCTGATTGATCACCACACATTCTGTGCATGTAATAACTACTCAAATATACTCCATACATATATAAAATATTTGATATCAACAAGAAAATACTTTGCCTAGTGTTTCCATCCAAATGGGAATAAATCCAGGGCTCGAAGTACAGATTTCATGGCTTTTTATTGAGACTCGGGAAGGGTGGGCCGTGGTAGCAGGTGCACTCACTGTCCAAGTTTGCCCAGACTCTCTGCTGCATGGGTGATGGCATTTGTGACTGTGTTGGTCACTGTCTCAGTGACTTCCTTCATCTTTTTGTCCGCTGACTCTTGGGCTTTCTTTACGGCTTCGGCAATGGCTGTTGGAAAGAAAGAGGAAGAATGTCCTAGTGATCCACCGGCTGAACTTGTGTCCCCTTGAGTGGCCTGTGGGATGTAGTCATCTTAATGGATTAGCCCCTGGAGTGGCCCGACAGGACCAAGGGCAGCAGGACCTGGCAGAATGAATTTGAATTTGGTTTTAATTTCCCCAACAACTTGTATTTCTTCAACTGTGAGTGAGACTGAGCATCTCATGAGTACATTGCCTGCTTGTCCTTTTTTCTGGAAAATGCCTGCTCATGTCTTTTGACCATTTTTATATTGGGTTGTTATATTGGATTATCATTTTTATTAAACACATTTTTCATCAGTTTGTGATTTTTCTTTTGGCTTGGTTTGTAGTTTTTTTTTTTTTTTTTTTTTTGTTTTGTTTTTTTTTTTGGTAATAGAAAATTTCGAAGTTTTGGATTTGTCAAATTTACTTAGTATTTCCTTTATGGCTGCTGGTTTTTTTTCTCATGGTTCTAAAGATTCTCCCCTCTCCAAGATTAGGCCAAAGTCTCTTATGTTATTACAATGTCTAAATGTTTATGATGTCTTCCCCTCAAAACGCATATGTTGAAATCCTCAGCCCTAATGTGATGGTATTCAGAGGTGGGGCCTTTGGGAGGTTGAAATTAGCAACCACATAAAAAAGACCACAGAGAGCTAGCTCCTTCCACCATGTGAGGACACAGCTAGGCCTATCCACAAACCAGGAAGATGCCCTCACCAGATGCCAAGTGTGCCAGGAGTGTGAGAAATAAATTTATGTTGTTTCTAAGTCACCCAGTTTATGGTTTTTGTTTTTGTTTTTGAGACAGATTCTTGCCCTGTCACCCAGGCTGGAATACTGGCGCAATCTCAGCTCACTGCAACCTCCGCCTTCCAGGTTCAAGGGAGTCTCCTGCCTCTGACTCCTGAGTAGCTGGGATTACAGGCATGTGTCACCATGCCCCCCTAGTTTTTGTATTTTTAGTAGAGATAGGGTTTCACCATATTGATCAGGCTGGTCTTGAACTCCTGACCTTAGTTGGCCCACCCACCTTGACCTCTCGAAGTTCTGGGATTGTAGGCATGAGTCATTGTGCTTGGCCTATGGTATTTTATAATAGCAGCCTAAGCTAAGATGGTTATCTCCTAGTAAGTTAAATAAATTCATTTATGTAAATTTAAGTCCTTCATCTACCCGGAACCTATTTTGTTTAAAAGGAATGAGATATACACATGCTTTGTACATAGTTCTACTCATAGCTCACACACATCAATTTAACATTTAACATAGAATTTTACATGTTAAATGTTTTGTCCCACTGTGCTGTCACATAGTCTTTTGTGACTTTGTCTTCTTATCATTCCACAGAGAGAACCATCTAGACAGTGCCCTAACGCCGTACGCTCTGTGGCCTCCGATGAGCATAGATAACCGCCCCAGCCGAGAGGCTCTGAAAGGCTGCGACATCAGGGGCAGAGTCTGACCTAGTTAGTCAAAGAACAGGTTGGCCCAGCACCTGGCTTCCCTTCCTCCCTCCCTGCTTCCCTGCCCGACCTCAGCCGGCTGTACCTTTCTGGCCAGTCTCCTTGGCATGTCCCACCACATCCTTCACAACTTCCTCCACCGCATGAACTGAACAGAGGAGACAAGTCCAGGGTGAGGTCTCAGAGCAGGCTCACTGCCCCTGAGTCAAGAGACAAGTCCAGGGTGAGGGCTCAGAGGAGACCCAGTGCCCCTGAGTCCAGGGCGAGGGCTCAGAGCAGGCCCACTGCCCTCCCAAGTCCAGGGTGAGGGCTCAGAGCAGGCCCACTTATCCTCACAATGGACCTATGCGTCCCTGGACATCCAAGGTGGGGGTCTGGGATGCCACCCCCAGCCAGGACAGACTGGCTCATGAGAAGGACCTTCCCCCACAGCTGGCTTCATTCGGAGATGCCAGGGCCCTGGCTGCCTCAGTGAGTCCCATGAGGGCACGGGTCCCCCAAGCCCCTTGGCCCTGCCCGGCCTGGAATGGCAATGAGCAGGCCGTCTTGCCAGCTGAGACATGAAGCCCAGGCTGGGCCTGTGTGCCAGGTCACACCCCTCTCAGGATGTGCTGGTGCCTGCCTCAGGTCGGTTTCCAAAGCCTCATCCAGTAAAACCACATCTCTCAAAGCAGTTCCTCCAACAAGAGGGAATTCTCTGCCTACTTCAGAGTTTTTTAAAGTGTGGATGGTAGCGTGCTAGAACTGAAAGATTTCGGGTCAGAAGAAATGGTTCTTACGCTAACTCTACCTTCCACCTCTGGGTTCCCTCATCTTTAGAATGGGAATCTGTTGGGGTGATGAGACCCAACACCAGGCCGCGGGGGCGACAAAGACTGGGGGCATCAAAGGAATGAGAAAAAGACAGTTTGAGAGAGAAAATGGGACCAGGGGGCCATTGTGAGTGTGGGAGCGCATGCTATTTATTGATGATCTACCAAGGAAACAGGTGGTGAGGATGTGAGGGTTGAAAAGAAATAGTGTATCAAGTGAATGAGAAACATATGGCTACTTGAGATAATGGGAGTGCTAGAAGCAAGGAGCCGGCAAATCTAGCAAGCCCTGCCTCAGCTTCTCTCCCAACACTCAGCTTTTCTCCCAACAGGAATCACAGAAACTCAGAGGCTAGTGAAAGGTTAAAGCAGGTGGTCCACAACAGCTGCAGAGTCAAAAACAAATTACGCATCTGCTGCCATTTAGAAAGAGGACACAAACTCAGGCAAGACTGTTTTTCACACGATGACCCACGGGTGGGGCCTGGCTGGGCCTCCCCAAGCACAGCTGCTGACCTCCGCATACAAAATACACTTTGGGACCGGGCGCGGTGGCTCACGCCTGGAATCCCAGCAGTTTGAGAGGCCAAGAGGAACGGATCACTTGAGGTCAGGAGTTTGAGACCAGCCTGGCCAACATGACAAAACCCCGTCTCTGCTAAAAATACAAAAATTAGCCGAGCATGGTGGTGGGTGCCTGTAATCCCAGCCACTCAGGAGGCTGAGGCACAAGAATCATTTGAACCCACGAGGCAGAGTTTACAGTGAGCCAACATCGCACCACTACACTCCAGCCTGGCGGACAGAGCAAGACTCTGTTTCAAATACAAATACAAACAAAAATAAACATGCTTTAGGGGACTTGGATGAAATTGAAAATGTCCTTTTTGACTTTGAACAGATCAGACTTGGTGACTTGTTAAGAAATCTTTGAAGCTTTAAAGTTATGGTAAAAATAAAAATCCATCTTCCTTTTCCTGCATAGGTTATTCAGAATAGGTTGTTTTGACAAGAAAGGTTCCGCAGATTTCCAGAGGGAAGGGTCCAAGCTGCCAGTGTTCACCCAGCACCCGGACTCATGCCCTGCCCCCAGGAGACCTCCCCAGCTCTGCACCCCTTAACTCTGTGCTGTCCTGGTGGGGCTGGAGACCAGGGTTCCTGAGGGGCCAAGGCCTCCCCCCAGGTCCTCACCTGCCCACTAAGATCCGCCTCCAACAGACCCAGTCTGCCCCAGATCCCCCCAGCCCAGGTAGAAAGGAGCTCCGGGTCCTCACTGACTCCCTCGGTGGCCTTCTATGTGCAGTGGGCCAGGCCCTTGGCGGCCAGCTTCCCCAGGCCTCCCAGCATCGCGTGGCAGCAGACAGTGGCCAACTAGGATGCTGAGGACTGGCCCAACATGCTTTTATAGCTGCCTCTGGTGCCTCTCTACGCTCTGGGGCAACAAGCCCTTGCTCCAGCCCAGGCTGGACAGGTGAGTCAGAAAGGGCGACAGCAGGCACTGGGGTGGCAGCATCACCTGACAGCATGAGACTTCTGTAGCCCTGTCCTAGGGACCCCATGAAGGATAGGGGGGCAGGGAGCAGGGCTGAGGCTGGACAGGAGAGATCTGGACATGCCTCTTCCTTGAGGCAGAGGGCCGGAGTCCCAGCCTCCCTGAGACCAAAGCTTCCCAAGCCTGGGCACGGATATGTACCTGGAGACAAGGCCTAGGATTCCAAGCCTGCTGCTCAAGGTCCCCCATGTGGTCCAGTAAGGGGTTTGGGGGTTCTATGGGCCTGGAGACCTGGGCAGTGCTTTGGGTCACAAACACCAGTGGAGTGAGGGTGACTGCCCTCCCCATTCCTGGAGACCCTGGCTCTGCAGAGCAGTTTGCAGCCTCCATGGGATAGGTGGGGCGTTCAGGGTGGTGCCTTGCCCAAGGCAGAGGGGGCACAGCACTGAGCAGAAGCGTAGTCACCTGGGACCGCTCAGCTGATGCTCACTCACCCAAGAGGCTCTGTGACGTCAGCGGTGCCCTCCTATCCCCTGGCAGTCCTGGAGGAGTAGACAGAGGACTCCACCACCACTCAGGGAGATGCTTTTGGCCCTAGCTAGAATCCCCTAGAAAGCAGCTTTCCTGGCTCCTGGCACATCGCATGAGGAGTGGCAGGGCTGCTCCCTAGTCACTCATGATGGACAGAGATGCCTCAAGCCACCTGCCACACGCTGCTTCCCTTAGTCACCAGCCCAACCTGAGCCTCCGTTTCCTCATCTGTAAAATGGGGATAGCGTGCCTTCCTGGCTGTGTCACTAATCATCCCTGAGACAAAGCATGCCAGCTCCTGGTAAATATTTCTTCCCTCCACTCGTCACTGAGGTGCCCTTTGGCAGTGAGCTCTGACCAGCCGGTGGGGTGGGCCAAGGAGTGACTGGGACATGAGGCTGCCTGGAGCCAGAGGGCTGGGGGATGTCACTTCCGCTGGCCAGGAGCCAAGGAGAGGTGTTCCCGTGCTCCTACTTCTGGGGAGCAGGCCCGGGGCAGGGGTCTGAGGCTCTCTCCCCAGTGCAGGCTCCCGGAGCTGCTCTCCTGGGTGTGGCGGAGCTTGATTAGTTTACTGGACTGTGGGCCCTCCCAGCCTGGGACTCGGGAGCTGAGACCCTCTTGCATGCCTGCATGGTGTTTGGGGGCTCCAGGGCTACGGCCAGTCCCCCTAGGGTGGGCAGTGGGCATCGTGGGCAGCAGGACCTCTGGGTCTCAAGGCCACGGCCCCACACATGCCATTGCTGTCTCCTTTGGGCAGGGGTGAATCGGGGCTTAAACAATTTAGAGGGGCCCTCTTTATGAAAGGGAACAATCATATGATTCCTGCACATTTTTCATTGATATACGTACGAACTTCTGGACCCAGACGGGGCTGTGAAAGTGGGCGGCCTGGAGCTCGGGCGGGTCCAGATGACCGTGTCCTCCTTTGTAACAGCCAGAGTCCAGGATGTTTTGCTCAGGGCATTGGGCTGGCACTGCAGAGGGTTGGGGGCAGGGGGACCCCTGGGACACGGCTTGTGGGAATTGTGCTAGGAAACCTCAGGGATGCTCCCTGGACCTGTCAAAGCCCCTTCCCTGTTCCTTCTGAGGCTGTGTGTCCCCCACCCCCACAGGGGTTCTTTCTATGCCTGTTCCCCTGACACGTGTCATCTGCCTGCTCTAGAATGGTTTCCACACCCCACAGACCCCTCCTTATGAGCTCCCACCCTAGGGTACTCTGCACCAGTCCCCTCTCTCAGGAGCTCACCAGCCCCAGACAGCCTGTGGTCAGAGCTCAGCCACACAGCAGGACCCTGGCCCACTGCCCAACCCAGAGCCAGGCCCACCACAGCCTCTGGGGACAACTGCCCTTCCCCCCACCCCTCCACATGGTCCCTGCCCATGAGACCCTGCCCTGCTAATTCAGTGCACTGCCTTGGTGTGAGCACTGCGATTCTAATGACAACACCCTATGGCCCTAGACCTCCTGGGCAAGGCTGGGTCCAGACACAGATCCCGAATGCCCGCGGGGGAGAAGACAAGAGGCCTGGGGAGGCCCAGGACCAGACATGGGCCCCAGGCCCTGGTGCCCTCCCATTGGCCTTCCAGCTGCTGCTGCTGTAACCAGATCCCCGTCCGCTCAGTCCAGCCCATGGGCCCCAGCAGGCCCTCTGTGCCCCACTTCTGGGGCAGATCCCTAAGAGTGGGACCCCTTTCTAGCCAAAGAACCTAAGATAACCCCAAATCCTCCTAACCATGATGGATCCTGGTCTGAGGGGCTGGGCTCAGGTGACTCCTGCAGGGAACTTCACCTGCCTGGATGAGGTCAAGGGTGAATTAGGTGGGGCCTGCCCCCCCCCACCCCATCATGAAAGGGGGCTGCCCTTGGACTCAGGGACCCCAGTCAGCATATCCTGAGTCAGAAGGTCAAGTCCAGCCTCAGGCAGGGAGAATCTGGCTTTGACAGGAGCAGATACATTCTCAAGGTGGGATTTGCCCAACAAACTAGCTTGGCAAGGGACTAGCTGGCTGAATCACTGAGTCAAGGAGAGCCAGTGTTTCAAATAGCAATTTGCCATCTAAGCAATTACCAATTCTGAAAAACGATTTATTTGAAATACTTAAATACTTAGGCTGTCTCATGTCTGAAGCCTGATGATGCCTTGTGTGATTTAAAGGACAGACGTCACGAATGCCGAGAGTTTTGTGGCAGTCCATCCTGCCAGTGTCTTCTCCCACTTTTGTTCTGTGGATTTGAGCTCACAGTTTGTGCTGTGCCCACCGCCTGCCCCCGCTAACGAGACTCCCGGAGACTTGGCTGGCCAGTCACCAGAGGAAGAGGGGCCCGGCAGTGCGCCAGCATCCACCCACCTGTGGTATCAGTCAGGCTCCTGGGGGAAGCCAGAGGACGTATTCGAATGGGTACTTGAGGAAACGGGCTGTTCACAGAAGTGTGGACAGAGTTAAGGGAACCGGTGAGAGATGAGGAATGCCCTGGAGCAGCAAGAGGGGGAGCTGTTCTCTCCCTGGGTCTAGAGGGACAGGAAAAGTGTCCGCAGACCCCAAAGACAGCTGTGGGTGTAGAGGAGGATCATCAGGAGCTGCAGTTTTCAGTGGAAAGATGTGGCCATTGCCAAACCAGCAAGGAAGAATCTGAGTGAATAACCACCTCTCCTTTCTCTCTCCCACCTCCTGTGACATCCCCCATTGTCTGAATTCCACTAGGGCCAGAGAGCGAGGCAGCGTGGTAATGCAGCCCAAGAGGGAGCGGGCAGAGAGGAGCCAGTGGGTATGGAGGCGAAACAGAGAAACAGAGAATTCCAGCTCACTCTGCGGGATGTCTGGGTCTGATAGAAACATGGCAGCAGCTTTATTATTATTATTATTATTATTATTACTACTATTATTTTGAGATGCTCTTGTTGCCCAGGCTGAAGTGCAGTAGCGTGATCTCAGCTCACTGCCAACTTCTGCCTCCCGGGTTCAAGAGATCCTCCTGCCTCAGCCTCCCGAGTAGCTGGGATTACAGGCACATGCCACAACGCCTTCCTAATTTTTGTATTTTTGGTAGAGAACGGGTTTCACCATGTTGGCCAGGCTGGTCTCGAACTCCTGACCTCAGGTGATCCGCCCGCCTCGGCCTCCCAAAGGGCTGGGATTACAGGTGTGAGCCACTGTGCTAGGCCTGCAGCAGCTTAATTTTACAGTGTCCCTTTTCTCCTTCTGGAAACTATATGGAGCAACAACAAGACTGAGGAGGAGGAAGAGGAGGAGGAGGAAGAAGAAAAAGCCCATCATCAACACACACATCAAACTCAACTTCAGAGAAATTAGGAAGCTGGGAAGCCACATAAACCCAAAAGCAGGTGACACCAGCAGAACCAACACAGGAAGCCAGGGAAGTGGAAAAGAACAGGGCATGGGGGGTGGCCAGGGGGGATCTTCATTGTTGCCAGCAACACACACTCCCAGGAGGAGAGGACCCTCAGAGTGAGAACGGAGAGCTGCGAAAGTGAAGAATGAAGGAGCAGGTGCTGCCCGGGGAAGTCCAGGGGTGCAGAATCTGAGAGCATCCCTTCCCAAGAGAGGCGGGAACACTTGGGAAGGCAGGGCTGAGTCCCTGGAGGCTGTATCTGTGAAAGGAGGCTGGCAGTAGAAACTGCCTGAAGCCGAGTGGGTTCTGAGAGGCAGAGGGGCAGCGCTACAGAGGTGAGGCTGATGCTTCTGTGCAGGAAGGGCAGGCTCCTGAGGAAGGGAGCCCCGAATGCTCTCCACTAGATTCCCAGGGAGCCCCACTCCCTCCACAGGGACCTCATGCTGACAATGAAATCCCATTCATATTGGAACCTCCGACACACTGCCGTGAATGTGAGGGTTTCGTGACTGATGGGGTAGGTTTCTCTTCCAACTCAATAGTATAATTTCCATTTATTCCTCCCCCAGCCTCCCTGAACGTTCACCTCTTAGATAACCACAGTACGGTGATCAGAACAAGGAAATCCACATTCTCATATTTAATTATATTAAAATTATTTCATAAAATAACCAATTTTAATTAATTAAATACATTTAAATAATGTTTAAATATATTTAAATTATTTAATTTAAAATGAACATATTAGCTAAACTAAAGTCCTTACTGGAGTTTCACCACTTTTTCCACTAATGTCCTTTTTCTGTTCCCAAATTCCACCCAGGATCACGGGGCATTTAGTTATTTCTTAGTCTCTTGACATTTTGTAGGACTGCAGTGACAGTTCCTCAGTCTTTCCTTATCTTTTGTAACCGTGACACTTTGAACTAGTACTGATCAGTATTTGTCAAATGTTCCTAGATTTGGGTTTGTCTGATGTATTTCCACGATTGGACTGAAGTTATGCATTTTTGGCCATTACAGCACAAAAATGATGTGGAATCCTTCCCCGTGCATTCCATCAGAGTTATGGCACTGATAGTTCTTCTTACTGATGATGTTGAACTTGTTCACTTGGTTCAGGTTTCTGCTTGAACAGGGACCTGGGAGGCAGAGCCTGCAGGGAGCCGAGATCACATGACTGCACTCCAGCCTGGGCTACAGAGAGAGACTCCACCTCAAAAAAAAAAAAAAAAAAAAGATACATTTTCTGTTATTTGGGTAGTATATTTACTCATACTAGCTCACTAACTAAACACAGCTGCAGATCAGTTCTTATTCCAGCACATTCTTTTTACAACACTTAAGATGACTAAATGTAACATGAAATGGGGAAGATTTAAAAAAAGATGCCTTTGACTTCAGCATGAAACAGATACAAGTGTATGATGAAAATACAATCTCAATAAAAGTGCCACTTACTGTAAATGAGTATAACTCTTCATCACATACGCTCAAAGATCCATCTGCATCTCTGTAAAATAAGGGTGTGCATTACTTCAAAAACTGTTAATATCTTAGTATAATATCTGTTTAGTAAAATAATGCCTCCTGTGTGCTTTGGTGTTTACCAAAGCAGTTTTTACGAAATCTTCTCCCGGATCCTGACTTGCAGAGGGTTTCCTGACTTCTTCTTTCTCAGCACTTCATGTCCTGTACTGTGAAGTCTTTTATATGATAACCAGTCAGAAGTGCCCGTAAGTATTGACTCTCCCTAACAGGCGATGGCAATAAACCAAATATATTTTCACTCTTCTTTTTTTTTTTTTTTTTTTTGAGACGGAGTCTCGCTCTGTCGCCCAGGCTGGAGTGCAGTGGCGCGATTTCGGCTCACTGCAAGCTCCGCCTCCCGGGTTCACGCCATTCTCCTGCCTCGGCCTCCCGAGTAGCTGGGACTACAGGCGCCCACAACCGCGCCCGGCTAATTTTTTGTATTTTTAGTAGAGACGGGGTTTCACCGTGGTCTCGATCTCCTGACCTTGTGATCCGCCCGCCTCGGCCTCCCAAAGTGCTGGGATTACAGGCGTGAGCCACCGCGCCCGGCTATATTTTCACTCTTCTAACCACACACTGAAACACAAGAATGTTTTACAAAGCAGTAGTGATGAACTTTAATAAATGTAAACGTGATTCAGATTTTCTAGCTTCCTTTCTCTTTAGTTCTCTGTAGTATAGTCTCATGATGTATTTATGTATTTTCTGTTGTTTGAATTAAAAACTCATCTGCCCCAGTCTTTGATGAACTTTAAACTTTGTAAAAACTAATGCATTGTGCCTGTGTGATAAACCAGTGGTTCTCCAAACGTGCTCTGTGGACCTCTCAGGATCCCCAAGACCCTTTCCAGGAGAGGCCAACGGTTTTTTTTTGTTTTTTTTTTTGAGACCTAGTTTCACTCTTGTTGCCCAGGCCAGAGTGCAATGGCGCGATCTCGGCTCACGGCAACATCTGCCTCCCGGGTTCAAGTGATTCTCCTACCTCAGCCTCCCAAGTAGCAGGGATTACAGGTGCCCGCCACCACGCCTGGCTAATTTTTATAGTTTTAGTAGAGATGTGGTTTCACCACGTTGGCCAGGCTGGTATTGAACTCCTGACCTCAGGTGATCTGCTCGCCTCGGACTTCCAAAGTGCTGGGATTACAGGCCTGAGCCACTGTGCCTGGTCAACACTGTTCTGAATCATATGAATTAAAACTGAGAAAGCTGATTAAAAAATTTAAAAATTTGTAAAAGTAATACAAAGTCATTGCCTGCTTTTTCGTTGACACTTGTCATGATTGTATAAAAGTAAAAATGGGTAAAACTGCTGGTTTCTCAGCATAAATCAAGGCAGTGGTACAAATTACATTAGTCACTCTATTCTTTACTGTCCCCTGCAGTTAAAAAAGATAGCCTGAATTACTTAAGAATGTCTTTGATGAAGCAGTAAAAATTAATGTTACTAAATCTTGACATGTCTCCTTAATATTCTGAATAAGTGAAAAGTTAATAAGAAGCGCTTCTGCTGACTGCAATACGGTTGTTGTTGTTGGTGGTGCTGTTGTTTAAAAAAAAAGGAATTCGGGATTTAATTGTGAACTGAACAACCAATTTTTTCACAGAACTTCGTTTTTATTTAAAAGTAAAACTGGGCCAGTGCAGTGGCTCATGCCTGTAAAATCCCAGCACTTTGGGAGGCCAAAGCTGGCAGATGGCTTGAGCTCCTTCAGCAGTTCAAGACCAGCCTAGGCAACATAAAAAAAACCCTGTCTCTACCAAAAATACAAGAAAATTAGCCTGGCGTGGTGCCACACATCTGTGGTCCCAGCTACACAGGAGTCTGAGGTGAGAGGATTGCTGGAGCTGAGATCATGCCAAAGCACTCCAGCCAAGTGACAGAGTGAGACTCAGTCTAAAAAAAGAAGTACAACTATCATTCTCAAAAATAAATGGAGAGGTTGTCCCTTCAAGGAAAATAAGTATTTGTTCCCAACGATAAAATGTAAGCTTTCCTGAGGACTTTGAAAAACTTCTTCCTGCTACTAGGCTTGACAGCTTTTCAATACTTAAAGGTGTTTTAAAGTAAGATTGGTGGTTAAATTAAAAGTGATTTTTGACATAATAAAACATAAACCAATATATTCCAAGTAACTAATGCATAACATTAGAAATGCAAGTATGGGAGGAAAGATCCATTTACTGTGCAAGAAAGATCAAGGAGTACTGATGGAATAAATTTATTAACATGGAAAATGCCACTGTAACTAATTTAAGAAACTAGCACTTGTGAAGTTTTGATTTACTATTAAAGAATACCCATAACTAGGCAGTTAATATTTTTAAAGTTAAAACTTTAAAAATACACCTTTTACCAACTACATATTTGCATGAGGTTAGGTCATCTTACTGATTCTTTTTTTTCTTTTTTTGAGACGGAGTCCCTCTGTCACTCAGCCTGGAGTGCAATGGGGAGATCTCGGCTCACTGCAACCTCCGCCTCCCAGGTTCAAGTGATTCTCCGGTCTCAGCATCCCAGTAGCTGGGACTACAGGCAAGCACCACCATGCCCAGTCATTTTTTGTACTTTCAGTAGAGGCGGGTTTCACCATGTTAGTGGGGCTGCTCTCAAACTCCTGACCTCAAGTGATCCACCCACCTTGGCCTCCCAAAGTGCTGAGATTACAGGTGTGAACCACTGCACCCGGCCATCTTATTGCCTTTTTTTTTTTTTTTTTTTTGAGACGGAGTCTTGCTGTCACCCAGGCTGGAGTGCAGTGATGTGATCTCAGCTCACTGCAATCTCCACCTCCCAGGTTCAAGTTGTTCTCCTGCCTCAGCCTCCAGAATAGCTGGGACTACAGTGCGTGCCACCACACCTGGCTACGTTTTTGTATTTTTAGTAGAGACGGCGTTTCTCCATGTTACCCAGGATGGCCTCGATCTCCTGACCTTGTGATCTGCCCGCATCAGCCTCCTAAAGTGCTGGATTACAGGAGTGAGCCACTGCACCCAGCCTCTTATTGCTTTTTAAAAGCAAGTTAGAAAGAAAGATCTAGAGAATCCAGTTGTCTCCTATTAAGCTCAACATGAGAGATTTTAAATAATATAAATACATGACACACTTTTTACTCAACTTTTTATTGTAGAAAAGTTATTTTTCAGTGGAAAATTTCTGTTAAAAATATTGTTCTCAAGGAATATTTTCTGGTATTACAACCTGGGTCAGGGTTACTACTGACATCTAGTTGGTAGAGGCCATGAAAGCTGCTAAACTCTCTGCAATGCACAGGACAGTCCTCACAACAAAGCGTTATCTAGCTCATAATATCAACAGTGGTAAGGCTGTGAAATCTAAACTAAAAAGATTTTGAAAAAAAATCTCAGTTTTCTGTTTCTACCACAGTGAATATCAATATAATCAACATAAACACACTCTTTGAGATGCTCAATCATTTAAGAATTAAGAGTCTTAAGGAATAAAGAACACAAATAATTTGCTTCAATATTTTAGCAGGCACAATACAGCTTATGATGTCTAGAGCTGTGTCCTAACACCGAGCTTGATATCTTGCAAAGTAATTAGCTAGAATAACAAGACAGGTTTCTAAAAAGCTCACCTTTGCGTGATATCATGATGTATCTCCAAGGTCACTCTGTGGAAGGAAAAACAATTCACAACAATAGATGTTACCATTTGTTAGGCCTGAAGACATTTTTTAAAAAGGGGGCAGAGGAAACTCTCCTAGCGGCCCTGAAATTCAAATCTTCTAGTTCAGAACAGCACCATAAGGGCACTTTGTTTTCATTTCTTGGTTTTTCACAAAAATATAAGAACCAAAATGTGAGGCGATATGCTGTTAAGAAGACGTTCTTCTGTTGATGATTGTAATATATAAATAATAACAGATTTCCCCGTTATATGCTCTTCTACCCACAAAACCTTTCGTCCCATGTGATTTATTTTATATGTTTGTTTATTTTTTGACCCAGAGTCTCACTCTGTTGCTCAGACTGGAGTGCAGTGGTGCAATCCTGGCTCACCACAACCTCCATCTCTGAGGTTCAAGCGATTCTCATGCCTCAGCCTCCCAAGTAGCTGGGACTACAGCTTTGCACCACTCTGCTCAGGTAATTTTTTTGTTTTGTTTTGTTTTTGGGATGGAGTTTCACTCTTGTTGCCCAAGCTTGAGTGCAATGGTGCGATCTTGGTTCACCACAACCTCTGCCTCCCAGATTCCAGCCATTCTCCTGCCTCAGCCTCCCGAGTAGCTGGGATTACAGGCATGCACCACCACACTCAGCTAATTTTGTAGAATGAGGCTCAAAACAACTGAGGGAAGGCAAATCTCAATTTTAGTTACTAGGTCTACACAATATTAGCACTTTTTAAAAAGCCTGTAACATTAGCATGTAAGATGGATATGTCTATAGTGCTTCAAGTAGTTTTCATCTCTGAAATAATTTCACAATCACAGAATTTAAAGTTACATGCTGGAAAGGACCAATGACCTTACATGATATTTAATTCAACACTCATTTTACAGATCAGGGAAACAAACCTTAAAACTGACTTGCCCAAGGTCCCACCAAATAGGAGCAGTTTCTCGTCCTAAACTCAAATTAAGCCGTGGCTCTCAAACTTTGCTGCACATTAAAATCACCTGAGAAGCTTTAATAACGGCCTCATCTTCAACATGAGACATTTTAATGTAATTAGTGTTGAGAATGACTCTGGGCATCAAGGTTGTTGGTAAAAGTTTCCCAGGTGATTTCAATGTGCAGCAAAGTTTGGAATGATTGAGCTGGGGTGAAAATCAGAATCTTCTGGGATGCCTTTCTTCACATAAAGATGCCTCACATCCATCCCTATTTTCCTAAAAGGCTTCTCAGTGCCTAGAGATAGAGGGAAAGTGGAGATGGGAAGATACATGTGTTTGCAGACCTGTATTTTGAAAAAAAACCTTGCATAAGTGATCTCAGTGAGTTTCACCTATCCCACTGACAACACTGCACTACTGACTCATGATAAACATTTTTCAGAATCTTTTCTTGAAGCCAATTTGCCCTATTCATTTGCTTAATAAACCTTTATTTCACCAATAGTTAATATACCAAATAATTATTTCTCAAACTTGCTGATGGCAAATTAAAACTTACTTTACTTTCAAAAGTAGACTTCCAAAAAGTAGAATAATGAGGAAAAAAGCATGAAATTTGTTTGAGCAAGATTAATCTTCAAAGGTACTTTTGAATTGTATGCTAACACATCAAAATCTTTTGAACTCAAAGAAGCCAGGGACTCTAGTCAAAGTAGTTTTGGTGTATGTATGCTCAAAGATTTTAGAGACTTGGCTGACTACAGACATTTAGTGATTACTCAACAGGTCCCAAAGCTCAGGACTTGAGACAGAGTTTGAGTCCAGTTTTTG
>NW_022161178.1:0-21585 GCF_008728515.1 Papio anubis | reverse complement strand
AGAGCGAGACTCTATCTCAAAAAAAAAAAAAAAAAAAAAAAAAAAAGCTTAGCTGTGTGTGGTGGCGCGCCTGTAGTACCAGCTACTTGGGAGACTAAGGCAGGAGAATTGCTTGAAACTGGGAAGCGGAGGTTGCAATGAGTTGAGACTGTGCCACTGTACTCCAGCCTGGGCAACAGAGCAAGACTCCGTCTCAAAAAAACACAACAAAAAGAAGGTGGAGAAAAAAGGGAGCTGCACGTGGGATATCAGAAAACAAAGCAAAACTCATACTGAAATGGTAATTAGAAGCAATGAGTAGCTCACTGTAGTAAAAACAGGGGCGACCAGCCCCCAAGGACAAGGTCTAGGCTGGAGCTCTGTCTGCAGGTAGTCACACTCACTAATTGCTAAACATTCATATTTTGGCATTTCCTGCTTAGCTGGGAGACTGGGAAACAATCCTACCTGGCTGGGCCTTGCTCCCTGAGAAAGACTCCCTACTGCTATTGCAGGTCACACATGGTGACCCGTAGCTCCCACCTTTCCTACAGGTTGTTTCCTGAAGTCCCTGTAAGCTGCCACAGACCAAAAGCTATTTTTTCTCTCTTTTCTTTCCCAGCAGGCCTGGAGAGACAGTCCCATTGCATGGACCAAAAAAGGCCTGGGGTGTCACTGAATTTAGCAGCCAAATCATAGCAGTAAGGAGTCCTGATCCTCTTCCAGACCCATAAATGAGGAGCCAAAGGCAGACCCAGTTCCTTCCTCCTGGCCAGGCTGAGGGCCTTTTGCCAAGCTGTGAATTGGGAAGAGGGACCACAAGAAGGAGCTATGGCTTAGAGCTTTCAGTGAAAGGTGTATAAAGCAAAGCTGCCTTCAGTTCAGCATAGGGCGGAGAGAAAGCCTCCTCCCTGGAGTGAAGGACCAGCTCAGAACCCATTCAGTGTTTGGGGAGAAGGGGGTTGTTTACAATAGATGGCTTCCAAACTTCCGCCTCAACGAACACAGCCCCAAAGGAGGCCGACCTTCATATTGCCAACTTCCCAAAGAGCACACAAGAAAATAGGCCGAGGCTGCCTAAAACCAGCTTGACTGGTTCTACAGAGAAGCCCCTGGTCTGCTCCGCCTTCCTCATGTTAAAAAGAAAAAGGCCAAAAAGGTGGCTGGGAGCCAGTCACTGAACACAGCCCTCCTCTCTTCCTGTCCGGCACCAGTTGTCCCTCAGGATCACCTAGCCACCAGTATCAGTGTCCATCTCCCCTCCTCTCCTACCAAATCTTCTGTTCATTTAGTTTTATAAGCATAAAACTAATAATTTGGTGTAAAAAGGAAATGGATTTACTTTTGCCATTTTTGCCATTTTCAAATGAGAAATGTAAGGAATAACTGCAAGTGGGGGAAGCGCCAACCCAAAGACAGACATCTGTGGAAAGAACCCCCACAGGGACTGACAAACCTTATTTATCTTGAGATGGGGTCTCACTTTGTTGCCCAGGCTGGAATGCAGTGGCATGATCATAGCTCACTGCAGCCTCAACTTCCCAGGCTCAAGTGATCCTCACATCTCAGCCTTCTAAGTAGCTGGGATACAGGCACGTGCTACCACACCCAGGTAACTTTTAAAAAATTTTTTTGGCCGGCAAGGTGGCTCATGCCTATAATCCTAGTACTTTGGAAGGCTGAGACAGATCATGAGGTCATGAGTTCAAGATACCAATATAGTGAAACCCTGTCTCTACTAAAAATACAAAAATTAGTGGGATACAGTGGCATACGCCTGTAATCCCAGCTATTCAAGAGGCTGAGGCAGGAGAATCACTTGAACCCAGGAGGCGGAGGTTGCAGTGAGCTGAGATGACACCACTGCACTCCAGCCTGGGCGACAGAGCAAGACTCTGTCTCAAAAAAAAAAAAATTTTTTTTTTTTTGGTAGAAATGAGGTCTCGCTATGTCGCCCAGGCTGGTCTTGAACTCCTGGGCTCAAGTGATCCTCCTGCCTTGGCCTCCCGAAGTGCTGGGATTACAGATGTGAGCCACCACACCTAGCTTGAGAAACTTGAAACATTCTAGACAAAAACAGATATGAAGATAAAGGGATCTAGCCTATTTATATTCATCAGAGGAGGAGCTGTCTAGAGGGCAAGAGGAGGAACTGGGATGCCTCCTCCTCTGAGACACAACTGGAAATCAAGAGGCCAGACTCTCTCTTGGTGTTGTTTTAGAATCAGCTGTAACATCTCAGTCTAAAAGATGAGCAATGATGCCGGGCACGGTGGCTCACTCCTGTAATCCCAGCACTTTGAGAGGCCAAGGCAGGCAGATCACTTGAGTTCAGGAGTTCAAGACCAGCCTGGCCAACATGGTGAAACCCCGTCTCTACTAAAAATACAAAAAGTGGCCAGGTGTGGAGGTGCGCACCTGTAATCCCAGCTACTTGGAAGGCTGAGGCATGAGAATCTCTTGAACCCAGTGGGTGGAGGTTGCAGTGAGCTGAGCTCGTGCCACTGCATTCCAGCCTGGGTGACAGAGCAAGACTGTCTCAAAAAAAAAAAAAAAAAAAAAAGATGAGCAATGACCTTCAATGGCCTATACCATAAAGGAAGGGGGCGGGGGGCAGTAACATTCTGCTCAGGAGTCAGAACTTTCAGGGTTAACCTGGGGATAGCCTGGCTCTCCAGCAGTGGGAAGAGGGTGACTTCCTCCCCCACAGGTTTGTAAAGGCTTACTCTTCCCTTTGCTGAGACAGAAGGGGGAAAATGCATAGATAACACTTCTGTGACTCACTCATGTTTGATGAAGGCTGGGAGGTAGCCTGGAGAATCCAAGCTTCAAGCACAAAACGTACAAATACTGGAATCTCCCGTCAAGAGAAGGAAATTCAGCCACCTATCTGGTTTGTCATTTTGCTGAACTTCCACTGAAGGAGGAAGGGCCAGATTTAAACTCCACCCACCCTTTCCACATCCTTCTCAATTTTTGCTTTGATGGGAAAGTGGGGAAACTGGTGGCCCCACCATGGCTAAAAGAGAATAAAATCCTTTCTACACTTCTCAAAGCAGAGGCCTAGCAGCTCCAGTCCACAGCTTAACCAAGCAGAGGGAATAGGGGCTGGCCCTGGTTACCGTAGGAAAGCCTCATCAGGCAGTCTCAGGGAAGGAAGATGACCACCCTCCTCACTCTTTCCATCTGCTGAGGTTACTTCATTCCAATCCATTAACGGGCTTCAAAGTGCTGCTGGGGAGAGTCCATTTAGCAGAGAAGCTATCACAGGGCCAAAGGTGGCGCCCACCCCCTACCCCATTTGTCGATAATGGGCCACAAAGTCTGAGGCTTGGCTGCACTCTAGACATAAAATATTCATTCAAGTCGACATAATACATATATAGGAACCTCATGGAAGCTCCCGGGAGAAGAGTAGTGCCAGCCAGGTGGCTAAGTGCTCAATGAGAAAGAGTTCATGAAGGCCTGGGTTAGTCCTGATCAAATGCCCATAGAGAATTGGGTTGTTCTGTCCAAAGGGGAAACAATCTAGTCTGAGAAGTTCTGACTCCCAAGAGCTCTAACCCTGCAAACCTCTTAAGCAAACAGTCTCAATCTTTTCCTACCTCACAGGCACCAGCTCTGCTTAGGACATTTATGTTGAGAAAAATCTCCAGCCCAATCTTTGGTTAGTCTGAAAGATTCAGTTATCCCTGTGTAAACTTTTATTTGAACCTGCAGCAGGCCAAGTTTCAACAACTGCCTTATATCCATCTGTTTAGCTACTTCCCAAAGTCCATAAACTGGAGAAAAGTAATTTTTTTTTTTTTTCCTGAGATAGTGTCTTGCTCTGTCACCCAGGCTGAAGTGCAATGGCACAAACACAGCTCAATGCAGTCTCGACCTCCCCAGCTCAAGCCATCCTCCTGCCTCAGCCTTCTGTGTAGCTGCAACCACAGGCATGTGCCACCATGCCCAGCTAAATTTTAAAAAAAATTTTGTAGGTATGGAGTCTCACTTTATTGATCAGGCTGGTCTTGAACTCCTGGCCTCAAGCAATCCTCCTGCCTTGGCTTCCCAAAGTGCTAGGGTTACAGGCATGAGCCATGGTGCCTGACCAGAGAGAAATTATTATAGTTTACTAGGTACAGTTACTTTTACCAGGTTCAAAGGTTACGAACTCCAAGGACTCCCAAAGCCCTTGCTCTAACAACCGTCATTCCAGATCCCTACGGTCAAGCTGAAAGTGACACTATTTGGTCTGACATTCACCCATATTCCTAACCAGAAGGCAGCACCATCAAGGAGCCCCTGGCCAGAATCAAAGGACAGAGTGAGAATTAGCACCAGGACACACGGCTGCACAGCTCAGAGTGTGGAGTGAGATGCTAGCTAGCTCATCCAATCTACCTAAGTGACACCAAAAACAAAAAAAATATATTTACCCAGCAGATCACCTGAGGTCAGGAGTTTGAGACCAGCTTGGCCATCATGGCAAAACCCCATCTCTACTAAAAATACAAAAATTAGCCAGGCATGGTGGCAGGCGCCTGTAGTCCCAGCTACTCCGGGAGGATGAGGCAGGAGAACAGCTTGAACCCGGGAGGCGGAGGTTGCAGTGAGCCGAGATGGCATCACTGCACTCCAGCCTGGGTGACAGAGCAAGTCTCTGTGTCCAAAAAACAAAAAGAAAAAAAAAAAAGATTATATATATGTCCAGAGTCAACAATGGGGTCCAATGAAGAGTGTTTGGAGTACTTCGGCTATTTATAGGATCTTGTAACTTTGTTTTCTTCACCAGTACTTCCAAACTCCCCTTTCTAGAACTGAGAGAATAAACAATGCCACTCACCACCTAGAAGCCTGACAGCTGCCCCCTCCCTTCCCACTGTAGCAGGAGTGGGGCAAGTTTTCTCTCAATCCCTCTCTCATAGTTTCTGAGGCTCAGAGGTGGGGCAGGTCCCAGATCCAGTAGCCTCTCCCCCAGGTGTTATGAACTCTAGCAGGTGAACTCTGAAAGCTGGACCTTTCTCCAGGCTTGCCTGTGACTGCTGCTGCTGGCTGGAAGGCAAACAGTCATCTTGCTGATTGCTTTCACAACTGCCAAGCTTCCAGGCCAGCAGAGCCATTTGGAAAAGAAGTGAATTGAAAGCTCAGCTCACAGACTAACAATCCCCCAAGCTACCAGCCCCAGATTAGAACCCTCCTTCTGCAAAAGCAAGAAGTCTATGGCTGTGAACAAGCACATCTGGAATCAGGTGTCACAAAAACCATCTTAAAGACAGGGCTTGACTTTTTTTTTAGTCTCCTACTTTCGCTGTTATAAGCGAAGTCGACAGCAAACAGGCAATCTCCCTGCAACGCAAGGTTTATTTTTATGCTTCAACATTTTCTGTGTCTGTGTGTTTCAGAGTGATCAAAGGGCTCCTGGAAACAGGTTGTCATCAGCCACATTTTTAAAGAAGAGGGAGAGGAAGAGCAAGAAAAGAGACTGGAGACAACCAGTGGTGTTTGTTTACCTATTTTCTGGTAAAACCAGTTTAAATAATTTAAATTTAAATAAGGTGACAGAAGACCTTTAGGGGAGGAAATCAGCCCAACTAAATCCCCTTTTTAAAAAAAATAACATTAAGACTATAGTAATGACCAAGTTTCCATGACTACTTTAGCTAAAATCACAACAGGACCAAGAAGAGGTTTCTTTCACTTGGTGGCATGATCTATTCTCGGAGGTCAATGTTTGATATACCTGGCCTTGTGACCTGAGGAGCTGCTGTTTGTCTTTTTTCCTATTTTAAAGAATACAAGAATCAGGCCCAGCGCGGGGGCGTGGTGGCTCACGCCTGTAATCCCAGCACTCTGGGAGGCCAGATCACAGGTCAGGAGATTGAGACCATCCTGGCCAACATAGTGAAACCCCGTCTCTACTAAAATACAAAAAATTAGCCGGGAACGGTGGTGCGTGCCTGTAGTCCCAGCTACTCAGGAGGCTGAGGCAGGGGAATCACTTGAACCCGGGAGACGGAGATTGCAGTGAGCCAAGATTGCGCCACTGCACTCCAGCCTGGTGACAGAATGAGACTCCGTCTCAAAAAAAAAAAAAAAGAAAGAAAGAATACAGCAATGTGTCTGGGATAGGTGCATCCAAGGTTTTCCAAAGTCCCTGCTTTTACTGGAATGAGACTTCATATTAAGTCGATACAGTGATTGGCTACCCTGAGAACAGTAGAAGGTATGAAGGGGCTAAGGAGAATCTAAGTCCATAAAGAGTAGAAATAGGATGGGTAATCAATAATCATAACAGGATGACAACGTATGCAGCTACTGCTCTGGGCAAAGTTATCAAAGAGCTTACTTACATTTCCAAATGGTCACTGACTGCTGCTATCATGAAGTCAGTGGATGCGCACTACGGTGGAATCCCTACTATATGCTCAGCAGTACACTAGGCATGTAAGGAAGAGGGGAAATCAACACACATATCACAGGAAAATACCATGGCAATAATGCATTTACATGTAGTGAGCAGCACAAAGAAACCACACTGAGGCAGTCTGTTACTCTGCTCTGCTGAACACAATGCTCCCCACCAGCCTCACTGAGAGAGTAGGCACTCCATCGCCACTCCCCAAATGCCTGAGGGTGCCAGTCAGTCACTTGGTCTCCTCCTACCAGCTCACGATCAACAGTCTGGGAAAGTTCTCTGGTTAAGCAGGGTTTACCTGCTAAAACAGAGGTTGTGAGAGGAAAAAGGGTGGAAAAAGCAACCTCAAGAGGGCCTAGAGAAAGCAATTCCCAGTAAGGAGAGATAAACAGCCGGCAGGCAAGGGAGAGAAAGACTGCGAGACACCGAACATGCTCCTCTGTCTCCGAAGACCCACCTGTCCCATGAGAACCAGCTGCCGAACCCAGTGATGAAATGGAAATCAACCATCCCTCCCCTCTCAACCCCTATTTCACCCCTAGAAGCAAATAATCCACAAGTAATGAAAGGATCAACCCTGCAGAGAAAAACTCTGCCTAGAACTTCTTTTGAGTTCCTAACTGCCCAGGTGACAGAGAGCCAGGGGTAACAAAATAGAAAAACACAGTAAATGAAAGGACGTAAGATTTTTCAAAGAATGTTCACATGCAAGAGAATATAACAAGTGCTCTACCGGGCTACAAAGAAAGAGGGGAGTAAGAGGGAAACATAAAGGATGGAATGAGCGGAAAGAAGGCAAAAAGCACAGCAGCCCCGGGGCGGAAGCACTTCTTTTTCAAGTCAAGTTTTTTTGGCCTAGTAAAGTTCTCCACCAAGAAAGGTATGACAGGCAGGGGCCTCTGCACAGAGCAGTCAGCAAAGGACGCTAGAGACGGTAAAAGAAAGGGGAGGGGTGGAAAGTGGACGCCTCTGGGATCAAAAGTGAGATGACACAGAAAGGCTAAGACTTGGGTGACAAACCATAGCAGTGATTGCCAGGATGAGGGGGACCGTGCAGTCGTGAGGCTGAGGTGTAGCTCGAGAAACTAGCATGCAAAACACCCGGACTTCCTGGGAATTACAAAGACTTAGCCAATAGGAACAGAATGGATCCAAGCATGGTGGGGGGATACACAGGACATGAAGAAGGCAGGAGACTAACGTGGAGATGAAAGGCAACGCTGAGTAAAAGGTACAGTAAGGAAGATGCGGTGAGGGTGGAGAAACAGGAAGGCAACAAGCAAGAAAGAAAATACTCTAAGTGCCAGGCACGGGAGTGAAGACACAGAAAGTCATCATGGTTTGTGTTTCAGCGTACGAAGACAGAAAGGCAAAAATTGTGATGCAGCGAGGTCTGGGAAAGGACTGAGCAACAGGTTGTGTTAATACGGTGGGGCCAAGTGTCTTTCGGTTGGGAGGAAGAGCCTAGTAGAACCCTCACAGAGAGAAACAGGAGACCCCGGGACCTAAAAGCCAAACCCGAGGGCAAGAGAACAAGAGGGATCCAAAGACTCTGAAGGGAGTGATGATTGGAACCCCAAAGGCAACCTGTGGGAAAACTATGCGCATGACAGCTGTGGGGAAACACGGAAGCGACAAATGCCAGCGCCAGGATCCAGGGAGCTCCTGGAGCAAAGAAGGGAAAGTGATGAGCAAAGAGTAGGCGAAGGATTTGGAAAGGTGATGAGGGTGGAGCTGGTGGGTTGCAAGCAAGAGGGAGAGAACAATTTGGAAAACGAAGAAGCAGGATAGAAAAAGCTGGGGGAACTGCAAGGGGCCAGGGATCGAGAGCGCAGTCCAGGGCAAGGACCCTGAGGGTGATAACCAGAGACTGGCAGAACCGGTGCGGGCGGAGGGGAAGCGAGGCAGGAGAGACGAAGGGAGAGGTGGACAACGATCTGTGGCAAATCGCCGGGTGCTGCTATTCGAGGAGCGGGAGGGTGGCTGCTTTAAGCGTGGGTGGAGGAAGACCAGAAAGGCCCCTGAGAGAAAAAGGGAAGAGAAAGGGAAGCTGGGGAGGTGACACGGAAGAGCGCAGGAGGGCGGTGAGGGGAGAGGGGGTTGGCAGAAAGACAAGTGTGCAGCTTGGAGTCAGGACGAGGTGGGTCCCAGGTCAGGACTCGGAAGCGGGATGTGCGGAGCTGGAGCCGGGAGCCGGATGACAGGGCAGCCGAGGCTTGCAGGATGGCAGCAGGGGCACGAGGAGAGCAGAAGAGGGAGGAGGCTCCGCAAGGTGCAAGGGGCCCAGCCAGAGAATTCGGGGAGCCCTCGGGGCTCCTTACCTGCTCCGTGTCCCTCTCGTTCAGCGTGGGTAGGGGGGTCCGAGCGCTGGACATGGCGCCGGTATCTCGGGGGAGGGAACCGAGAAGCTTGGAGGAAGGGAGGGAAGGGAAGGCGCGGAGCCCGGCCGGGCGGGGCTTCTCACAGCAGGAGCACCCGCCGCATGGGCCCCGGCCGGGGGTGCGGGGAGGCCGGGCAGCCGCTCACGCCAGCCCGGGGATGCGCCGCTCGGGCTAGGCCGCGCCGGCTCCGAGCGGCTCCGGACCGCACCCCCCCGACCCCCGGCTGGGCTGTGCCGCCTTTCGGCCGGGCCGCGCCGCTCCGCCTACTCTCTGCCGCCGCAGCCGGCCGCCTGCCTCGCTCCTCCCCTGCCCTCAGCGGCACTGCTCCGCGCCCGGCACACAGGCAGCCGCCGCCGGACCTGCTGCTCCCAACATGGCCGCCACCACCGCCGGCCCTCGGCTCTTTCCGCCGGCAGCAGCCGGAAACATCCGAAGCGGCTAGAAACGGGAGGTGGGGCGCGCCTTCTCCTCCCGGCCACAGACTACGGGTGAATTCCGGAAACAGCCGAAGAAGGTAACCCCCGGGGACGCGCGCACCTCCTCGTAAGAAGACGAAGCTTCGGCTCTGTTTACGGAAATCCACGAAGCGACCCCGGTTACCTACCCCCTCAGCCCCCGTCCACAGACATCCAGCCACGCCCACCGGCCTTTCCCCGCCCACTTCAAGAGGGCTTTCGGCAGTTTCCGGAAATACCCGAAGCTGCTCCGCGTGCTGAGCCGGCCACGCCCCCTCCCACCGCCCTGCCTAGGGCGGTCGTCGGCCATTTCCGGCAACACCCGAGGCCCTCCGAGCACCCGGTCGTTTCCCCGGGTGACTCTCGGAATCTGATTCGCTTCGTGTCTTTCCGTCAGTTTTCGGATATTTTCAAACCTTGAACAGGAAGCATGGGTCACCTGTTCGTGCTTGTGATTTGACTAAATACAAAACAAGATTGTTAGCCGTCCCTGCGATTGGCATCCTCTGGTTCTATAGCAGCTTCCTATCTGCATTTCTGTCCATCTGTCGGTCAGCTCATAAAATCCATCTTCTTTTTATCAGCTAGCCTATCAACATACCTGTCAAACGCAGCATCAGTCTATTGCCTGTCTGCCACCGTCTATCTTGGCTTCTTTGGATCCATCCGTGCATTCCCGCATCTAGTCTGCAGGGCTCGGCAAAGCCCCAGGAAGGCCCAGGGCAGCATCCTCTGCACCGGATGCGGGAGCGTCCAGGGCCCTGCATTTCAGCCCCAGCTCTGCCAAGCGCAAATGCTGCGTGATCTTAGAAAAATCACATAACATCACTGAGTTTAGGCTCCTCTTTCCTATGGCTTTGTTCCTGCGTTGACATTCGAAATGACATTTCTAAATTTCAATTACCTTTTAAAATGCCTCTGCAAGATAAGACATTTAAAGTTTATTTTCTTTCCTCCTCTGGGCCTCATTTTCCCCATCAGTAAAGTGAAGCCACTGGATTCATGAACTCGGAGGTCCTCAGCTTTGAAGAGCCCTTGACTAACAGGAAGTCTGTATGGCAACTGCAGTCCACTCCTCACTTCCCCTTACACTGTGTTACCAAGGACAGGCAGTATCCTGGGCTGATTTCCCCAGCGCCAAGCTGTCCTCACCCATAGTACCTGGAACATGTTGGAACCACACCCTCCCGTCAGTGGCTTAAGGTGGGCAGGAGGCAGAGGCCCCACAGAAGTCAGAAACCAGGCTCAGGCAACAGGTTCCCAAAGGTACAGGAGCAGAGAGGCCCCAAGAGTTATTGGGAAAACTGCTGATTGGACCCCTGCTATTTGACCTCCAACTCCCAGCTACAGCATCTTGAGCCAGCCTTCATCCCACCAATCAGAGAAATAGGCATCTGAGCAGATGTAATTACCAGGGTATGAAAGTACTTCCTAAGGCAACAGGTATCACTACACTCTTAGTAAATCCCTGGAACTCCAGCACTGCTCCCCATGCCCCATGCTAGCTCTATTCAGGCACCCAACCGTTGAGGAAGAAGGTGGTGAAGGCACACCCATGAAGGTGAGGGCAAGATAGAAGAGGACAGAGAATATTTCACTCCCCCGACCCAAATTCAATCCTTGAGAATCATCTGCCCTCTGGTGGCCAAAGGGAGACACACTGCTGATTCCTGTGCCTGATATCACCTCTAATGCCAGGGTCTGGAAAGCAGGGAAAAGAGAGAGGAAGCAGTTGGTGGTCGGTGTTCCAGCAGTCTCTCCCTGGTCCACGCTCTCGTCTAAATAGACTCCATCTTCTCCAAGCTTCTCACTCTAGCTCTAACCCCTGCCTCACCCTTGCCCTTTGATCTTCAGCCCCGACCCCTACCCTAACTATCCTTTTCTCTTCCTCGCTGGCTTTGCACAAGGCTGCTGAGCTTGTCTCCCTGCCTAGACTCCCTCCAACCTACTGCACCAGACATGTCAGAATAATCTTCCCAAAGTCCAGCTCCAATAACATCTCTGCTCTGTTAGAAAGCTATCACCAGCTCCCTCACAGGTTATAGGCAGGGCTGGCTTCATGGACCCATGACCCATGCAGTCACACAGAGCCCTGTGCTTAGGAGGGCCCTGTTCTGCTGTCACCATCTTGATTTTTTTGTTGTTGTTGTTTTTTAAAGACTGGATCTCGCTCTGTAGCCCAGGCTGGAGTGCAGTGGTGCGATCTCAGGTCACTGCAACCTCCACCTCCCAGGTTCGAGTGATTTTCATGCTTCAGCCTCCCGAATAGCTGGGATTATAGGTGCCCACCACCACGCCTGGCTAATTTTTTATGTTTTTAGTAAAAATAGGGTTTTACTATGTTGGCCAGGCTGGTGTCGAACTCCCAACCTCAAGTGATCCACCTGCCTCGGCCTCCCAAACTGCTGGGATTACAGGCATGAGCCACCACGCCCGGCCCACCATCTTGAAATTTTTGACCAAAGGGGCCATGCATTTCCATTTTGCACTGTGCCCCACAAATTATGTAGCTGGTCCTGGCTGTAGGAAAAGCCTTTAACCTGCTTTCAAAACTTTGCTCAATCTGGCCTCACGTTACTTTGCAATAACCTCTCTAACTATCACTGATCACACTTCTCCCTAACTCCCACCCTGCTGCCAATCTCTCTTCCTTCCATGCCTTTGTTCAAGCTGATAGATGATTGCCCGTCACCCACCTCAGCTTCCAGAACCGCTTCAAGATCCAGTTCAAATTTCACCTACTCAAATCCATGAGCCCTCCCAGTTCTCCTCAAAGATGAATTACTGCCACACATTTACCCCCTCTCTAAATCTGCAAATTCATTCATTCATTCAGCAAATCCCTATTGAGCAACTACTATGTGCAAGGCATTGTTTTAGGCTTTTAGATAGATTGGTGAACAAAATAAAGATCTCTGCCTGCCAGGTGCGGTGGCTCACGCCTGTAATCCCAGCACTTTGTAGGAGGCTGAGGTGGGTGGATCATGTGAGGTCAGGAGTTCGAGACCAGCCTGGCCAACATGGTGAAACCCCATCTCTACTAAAAAAAAAAAAAAAAAAAAATTTAGCCAGGCATGGCGGCGGGCGCCTGTAATCCCAGCTTCTTGGGAGGTTGAGGCAGGAGAATCGCTTGAAACCGGGAGGCAGCAGTTGCAGTGAGCCGAGATCACAGCAAAAAAACTGCCCTCCGGGAGCTTACTTTTCACTTTGAGAAAGACACACAACAAACAAGAGAGTCAGTATTAAGTGACATCAGAATAAAACAGAGCCAGCTAAGGGGGATCAGGAGTATAGGGGTGAGAGGGTGGAAGATAAACTGCAGTACCGAGGGCGTTCATGAAGCCCTCACTGAGAAGGTGACACTTGAGTAAAAACTTGAAGGAGGCCGGGTGTGGTGACTCACACCTGTAATCGCAGCACTTTGGGAGGCTAAGAAAAAAAAAAAAAGACGTGAAGGAGGTGAAGGCATGAGCTCTGCAGACATCTAGGGGAAGAGCAACCCAGGCAGAGGAGCATACCTGTCCTGTTTGAAGATCAAGGGGCCAATGAGCCTGGAGCAGAGTGAGTGAGGAGGTGTGTGGCGATGGGAACCAGGCCTGGTGGGCTACCGTCGTGGTTTTCCCTGGGAGTGGGATGAGTTGCCGCCGGAGTGACATGATCTCACTGGCTGCCGGGTTGAGAACTGAGTGAAAGGGCATGACAGAAGCAGACCCGGGGGACTAGCAAGGAGGCTTTTACGACAATTCAAGGGAGAGATGCCAGTGGCTTGGGGCCAGGCAGCAGCAGTGGAAGTAGTGAGAAGTGATCAGATTTGGGACGTATTTGAAAGGTGCAGCCAATAGGCTTTCGGATGGGTTGGGGTTATGAGAGAGAGGGGTTAAAGATGATTGTAGGCTTTCCCACCTGAACAGCTGAAAACATACACGCAGAGTAAAACTGCCGGGAGGTGTTGGCATTCAGCGGGCCCTTCGGGGTGACAGACTTTCCATCCTAGAACTACATTTGTCCTGAGAATGAGGATGTTCTCTCTAGGGGAGAAAAGGATTGAGCAGATTTGGTGGCATGATGGCTCTGGGCTGAGGCACCTGGCTTCAGGGAGGTAGAAAGGCAGACACCCCAGGAGGTGTTGCAGCCCCTTCCCTGTCTCTGCACCTGCAAGCAGCCTCAGTAGGGTGCCCCCCTCCCAAGAGACTCCGGTGGCAGAGAGGGTCTGCAAGTCCATTAGAGACCCTTTCCCATCCCAGCCCCCATCTTCTACCACACCTTAGGGGTGTGCAGGATTTTACAGTTTACAAAGGGCCCCAAATGCAGAGTCTCATTTGAGCCACACAGCAGCTCAGCTGTGTGTGGGGTGGAGGTGGGGGTGACTACCACATTTTCTGCAGAGAAACAGGAAGCTCAGATTGCAGGAGCATCTGTTGGAAAGCCTCAGGGCCTGGACCAGACCAGTTCCACCACTGGGGTATGGCAGGGGCCTAGCCAGTGTCCCCCATTCCCATTCGCACTCCCACATGCTCCAGTTTCTCTTCAAGGGGGGCAGGGGCGACTGTTCCCTTGTCTCAGACTAGCTTTGTCCACAAGAAAGGGAGGATTACCAGCATTGTGATATAAAAAGACAGATATCAGCCAGGTGCGGTGGCTCACGCTTGTAATCCCAGCACTTTGGGAGGCCAAGGCAAGTGGATTACCTGAGGTCAGGAATTCAAGACCAGCCTGGCCAACATGGTGAAACCCCATCTCTACTAAAAATACAAAAAATTAACTGGGCATGGTGGTGGCAAGCACCTGTAATCCCAGCTACTCGGGAGGCTGAGGCCGGAGAATTGCTTGAACCCTGGAGGCAGAGGTTGCAGTGTGCCGAGATCATGCTGTTGCACTCCAGCCTGGGCCTCAAGAGCAAGACCTTGTCTCAAAAAAAAAAACAGGCCTTTGGGGCGGGTGGTGGCTCCATGTAATCCCAACACTTTGGGAGGCAGTGAGGCCCGGATCACAAGCTCCACAGATGAGACCACGGTGAAACCCGTCTCTACTAAAAATACAAAAAAAAATTAGCGAGCGGTTGTGAGCCTGTAGTCCCCAGCTAGGGAGGCTGAGGCGGGAGGGCGTGAGCAGGCCCGAGACTTGCAGTGAGCGAGATCGTGCCTGCACTCCAGCCTGGGCGACAGGCCGAGACTCGTCTCAAAAAAAACAAAACAAAAACAGCCGAGGTGTGGGTGGCTCACCCTGTAATCCCAGAACTATGGGAGGCAGAGGCCAGGAGTTATCATGAGGTCAGGAGTTGAGACCAGTCTGGCCAAGAGAACAGCCTGGCCAATATGATAAACCTCGTCTCTACTAAAAATACAAAAATTAGCAGGGCATGGTGGTGACGCCTGTAATCCCAGCTACTCGAGGAGGTTGAAACAGAATCACTGGAACGGGAGGTGGAGGTTGCAGTGAGCCAAAAGATCATACCATTTTACATTCAATTAATAGGCTGACAGAGCAAGACTCCGACTCAAAAAAAAAAAAAGAAAAAAAAGGCATATATATCTGGTCTTCATCGGGGTTTCTGGCCCAGAACGAAAACTCCTGGAATTCCTGAGTGATGGGGAGAGGGCATCTTTTGTTATTCATAATGAATCTCTTTTCACCACACCTGAGTTCACACTAATGAGATGACTTTTGGAGGATGGGGCTGTGTAGAGAAACCAACCCGTGATTAGGGGATTGCAACTTTCATCCACAGACTCGGGGAGGGAAGAGGGGCTGCAGATTAGATAATCACTTGGTAGACGTGTTTGAATAATTTTATTTTCAATGAAGCCTCCCATCAAAACCCTAACTAATGGGGTTGGGAGGTTCCAGATCCAGTGACAGCACCCACATGCCAGGAGGGTGATAATCCAACTCCCACTAGGACGGCTCTGCTAGCTTGGAATGGTTCTGAACCTCACCCTCAGTGTCATCACCTGTTTGTCTATATCCTGTGGACATCAGCATAAACCATTTGAAGTTCCACAATGTTCCCTTTAGGTTTGATAATTTGCTGCTAATGAAATACAAAAATCAGGAATGTAAGTAAATGTAAACGACTATTAAATGTTTCCCTAATTTTTTTTTTTTTTTTTTTTTGAGACAGGGTCTCATTCATCTGGGCTGGAGGGCAGTGGCGTGATCTCTGCTCACTGCAACTTCCCACCTCCTGAGTTCAAGTGATTCTCGTGCCTCAAGCGGTAGCTGGGATTACAGGCACCATAACCACACGCCCAGCTAATTATTTGTATTTTTCAAATGAGGGTAGGGTTTTGTATTGGCCAGGCTGGTCTCCAACTCCTGATCTCAAGTGATCCACCCGCCTCGACCTCCCACAGTGCTGGGATTACTGTAGGCCTGAGTCACCAGCCCGGCCTGTTTCCCTGATTTTGTGAGCCATTACGGCAATTGTCAACTAAGGAGGGGGTTGTGGGAACTTCCAAATTTGGGCTGGTCAGAGTGCAGGTGACAAGCTGGGACCAGGCTGTGTCTAAAGGCAGGGGCAGTCATGGACTGTGACGCCGAGACATAATGAGGTCGGGCTACAACTCTGGGTAGTGAGTGTCAGGGCAGATTTTTAGGACAGCCCGACGGTGTCTGGGAGAGGTGCAGAGTGGTGTGAAGCCCCTCCCCACTAACATTGGTGTCAAAGTACTGGGAATGTAAGAAAGTTTTTCTTTGTTAGGTATCCCCAAAAGATCTTCCACACCGGTCCTGGGAAGGCAGCTGGGAGGGCAGGGAGGTGGCTGGCTTCAGAGAGCCAGGAGGGACTGGGAAGTCAGAGAATGGGTGTGTGGCTCAGCAGTCAGGGGCAGTGCTTTGCTTACCCCAACCTCTTCAACTAAACGCATGGTTGGGCTTCAGCACCACATAGATGAAGTGCCACCACCAGCCCACAGGGAAGTGCGACATTTGTGCAGAGCTTCACAATGTTGCACCAGGATGCAGGACCAGGGTCAGGGACTCCAAGCCAGTGTGGAGTAGGAAAGCCTAGGCAATCTGTCAGTAAGGTCCTTCCAGCACCGAGCAAGTGCATCCCCTCAGCCCACTTTCTCCAACTCTTTCTTGGAAGCCCAGGGTGCCACACACGCAGTTGCTGGGCTACACTCACATAGTCCCCAGGGTCCCGGCTGAGGCTGGGGGGCCTAATGGCTGTCCTTGGGGATGAAGTTCCCACCCCACAGTCACTGTAGCAGCCACCCTGTGCTGAGAACCACACTTCAGGGACCAGCACGCACTAGAAAATATCACACAGAATGCACCCAGAGGGCACTCGAGAAACATTTACTTTAGGCACCTACTATGTGCCCAGGCCCCAGGCAGGACACTTGGAAACCAAGTGGCTAGCCTGGTCCCTGCCGAGGAGCTCACAGTCCTAGAGGCTAGGCAGGTAAATGCAGGCAACAAGGTGCCTTTGGCTTTACAATTTTACAACAAGCGTTTACATGGGTTTTCGCAAATGTAAACGCCCAACAACACAGTCATGTTGTTTAAAGCACATTGGCAGAAATGTAAGCACAAGTCAAGGTTGAAAGGGATGGGAAAACAAATTTACCCGGTATTTGAGATTACCCAAGTTTTAGCATTATTTATTCTTTCTATCAAGGTAGGATCCAAGGTTTTGGCTCTGCGGATCATGGTGTTTGGGGTGGGGAGTTCATTAGCCTGCCTGCCACATCTGTGCAGTGGGAAGCCACCCTAGATACAAGGCATCCTGAAGCCAGCAGCCACTTCTGTCACCCTCACTGTCTTTTTAATGTGCCTAGACAAAGACCCTGTACATTTGGAGGCTCCTCCTAGGCTTGTCCAAAGATGGGAGAAGGACCATGTCTCAGGGCCCACCAAGCCGTGGGGTCTCATACCTGGCTTGGCATGGTGACACCCATCAGGCGAGCATGGCGCTGCAGCTACGGGCCGGGGCCATGTGCATGAGATGAACTTCTGGTTAGTCTCAAAATCTGGCAGCGTTGGCTGGGCGCGTTGGAGTGGCTTTCACACCTGTAATCAGCACTTTGGGAGCAGGGGTGAGTGGATCGAGGTCGGGAGTTCGAGACCAGCCTGGCCAACATGGCAAACCCTGTCTCTACCAAAAATACAAAAATTAGCCAGGCATGGTGGAGCAGCCTGTAATCCCAGCTTCACTTTGGGAGGCTGAGGCAGGAGGAATTGCTTGAACCTGACAGGTTTGATGAGCTGAGATCGGCCACTGCATAGCCTGGCGACAAACAAGAACTCCATCCACACACCTACAGTGGCAGTTTCAGTGTCCTACAGGAATAGAGGTACCCCTCCAGTCTCCTGTACTTTGCTTCTCCTGTGTGCACACATTTTTGTCAGCAGGTACAGAGGTGTACAGTCCACGCTTATCTGCTTGCTCTAAACAGGGACTGTTCACAGCTGGGGTTTGAGAGGGGCTGCCTGTGTGCTCCATGCGCACCAAAGGGAAAACCGCTTTACCTGGTCAGCACCTGTTGGTTTAGTTTATGGAAGGTAAGGAATCCGGTGAAAGAGACCCAAAGTGGCCTCCTCGTGAGGTCAGGGGCCGGGAAACCAAGCAGCGTTTGGGTTTAATTAGGCCGGGTTGGGTGGGATGAAGGTAAGCGAGGTGCAGGCCTGCAGGGCTGGAGAGAAAGCGGGGGCTGAGTTGAGGACCCCTGTGCCTACCTCACCATCACAGGAGAAAGGGAGGGCATCTTGCCACACCATGGCTGGCTCTGCCATTTCACTTTAGAAAGCTCAGGATGCAGGCGGGTGACAAACCTGTAATCCAAAAGCACTTTGGGAACAGGGCGGAGGCGGATCGCGGGGCCAGGGAGGTAGAGACCATCCTGGCTAGCAGTGAAACCCCGTCTCTACTAAAAAATACAAAAAACTAGCGAGGAAGGCGAGGTGGTGAAGCCTGTAGTGCCTTCTCGGGAGGCTGAGGCAGGAGGGCCGGCAAAACCCGGGAATGGGGCTTTGCAGTGGCTGAGATCTGGCCACTGCACTCAGCCTGGTGACAGAGTAAGACTCCGTCTCAAAAAAAAAAAAAAAAAAAAAAAGAAGCTCAGGATAAAGGGGCGGTGGCTCACGCCTGTAATCCCAGCACTTTGGGAGAGGCTGGCCCGGTGGATCGCCTGAGGTCAGGAGGTTTGAGGCCAGCCTGGCCAACATAGTGAAAACTCTATTTCTACTAAATAAAAGGAGCGCGGTGGCTCAAGCCTGTAATCCCAGCACTTTGGGAGGCCCGAGGCGGGTGGATCCAGAGGTCGAGTCGAGACCATCACAGCTCTTTGGCAGGTGAAACGTCCTCTACTAAAAATACAAAAAAACTAGCGTGAGGTGGCTGACCTGTAGTCCCAGCTACTTTCGGAGGTGGGAGAATGGCGTGAACCGGAGGTGGAGCTTGCAGTGAGCCGAGGATCAGCGCCCTGCAGCCAAGCCTGAAGGCAGAGAGCAAGACTCCGTCTCAAAAAAAAAAAAAAAAAAAAAAAAAAAAAAAAAAAAAATTAGCTGGGCATGGTGGTGGTGCTGTCCAGCTACTAGGGAAATGGGAGGCTGAGGCAGGAGATCACTTAATTTGGGAGGCCGAGGAGGTTGCAGTGAGCAGTCGCTGCCACTGCACTTCCTGGGCAACAAAGGCCGGTATCTCAAAAAAAAAAAGAAGAAGAAAAGAAAAAGCAAGCAAGTAAGCTCAGGCTAATTCCCATCTCCCTGGTTGTGAGCACCCCTGGGCTTCTACAGTGACCTCTTCTGGGCAGAGGCCTACCAGGTGAGCCAGAAGGTATAATGTTGAAGAAAATTGTTTCTGACCCCATTTCCAGAGCACAGAGGCGGCGAGGGAGTGAGATGCCCACAGGTGACTGACAGCACAAGTCAGCCCTCGTCCCTGGGCTCCACAGAGGCCTGCCCTGGTGCTGTCCCACCTTCGGGAGAGGTGGCTCCCCGGCTCCCCCTAAGACCATCTTCCAACCCTCCTGTCCCTCAAGGTTGCTCTAGGCAGCCAGGTATCCTGCTAGCAAACCCCTTTCCCCAATGATGGCCCAGACGGAACTCTTAATAAAAAAAAATAATTTATTGTCAACAAAGGTGATATATACAACAGGAAAACAGATGTAAATGAGAACAGGAGTGAATGGGGTGCCCAGGCCCAGCTTCAGGCCTCTGCAGGGGTGGGACAGGAAGAGGTAATGGAGGCCTCCTGGTTTAGGAGCCTGAACAAGTGGGGAGGGGAGGTGTCCCCCGAGGTAGTGGGACTCAGTTCAAACCCCCTTATGACCACTCTTGTGTAAGGCACTGTGCCAAGGGAGAATGGTGGGGAGCGGGGGGAGGGTGGGAGGAGGTCACGGGGGACAGAGAGGTGGGGGTCAGCGAAGGACTGGGGTAGGTGTTCTCCACAGGCCCAGTGCCCTACTGCACAACAGCCTCAACCACCCTTGCCGACCTCAGGCCTGGCCAGGAACAGACACTTTTCAGTGCCCCGAAATAACAGTGGATGTTGCCCCAGCCCCCTCCTGCCCTGGCACTTGTTTCTACTCTCTCCACCAGATGGGTGAGCCAGGCAGCTCTGAGTTATAAGCCACAGGGGGACGCTGCCTCCTCCCTCCCCCGCTCCCTCCCTCCCCAGGAAAGCAAGAATTTACACCCCATTCCCTTTCTCTGGCTTCCCCGCCACAGTGGTGCTGGATTCTGACAGAACCGTGGGCCAGTCTGAGGTGTCACCTGCTCCCACACGCTTGGTGCCCTGGGGGTGCCTGGACCAGTCTTGCAGGAGGCTGACCGCTGGGGGCTCCTCCATCCGCACGCGGATAACCTGGAGATCCAGTGTCCCGCGGAGCCCCGGAGGGGGAGCTGGGCAGGGATGAGAGCAGAGAGCAGTCAGAGCCTCCCAGACACCCCACCACGAGGATGCTCCCTGGAAGCTCTGCAAACTGTACCCCCATTTCCAGGGCTTTCATTATGTCCACAGCCCAGTGCCTGGCATGAGGGGAAGTCCAAGGATGGCAGGAAGCTCCACTCCTGGGTGATCAAGGACTGCCACCGGCTAGAAAATGAGGCTCACAGCCTCCCTAGGGATAAGCCACATGAAGCCAGGCAGCCTTCCTCCTGCGTGTATTTCGGCACAGGGTGCCTGGTGCTGCGTGCCTCTCCCCATAACTCCTACCTGCAGCCAACTCCATTTTATCTCAAACTTACTGGGCATCCTAGCCTAACGCGTTCTGCCTGAGTGGGGCAGAGGTGATGCGGTGGGAACACCCAGAACAAATCTGAGGCATAGCTGTGCCCACCAAGGAGTTCATGAGGGACTACACAGGGTGGAGAAAAGACCCCTGGTGAACTTCCACCAGGCTCTTCATCTCCTGAGTGTCAACACCGACATCACCAAGATCAGGCGTCCACCTTAGCAGTATGGAGAAGGCACTCACTGGCCTCGAGGCAGACGAAAGAGGACTGAGGACTGCCGTGGCTGCACGCAGCCATAAAAACCAAGCATGCAATAGGGATGTGTGCAAAAGTTACGTTACAATAGGGCTGGGCGTGGTGGCTCCTGCTTGTAATCCCAGCACTTTGGGAGGCGAAGGTGAGCAGATCATTTGAGGTCAGGAGTTTGAGACCAGTCTGGCCAACACAGAGAAACCCTTTATCTACTAAAATACAAAGAAATCAGGCAGGCATAGTGGTGCACCCCTCTAATCCCAGCTACTCGGGAGGCCTAGGCGGGAGAATTGCGTGAACCCAGGAGGCAGAGGTTGCAGTGAGCCAAGATCATGCCACTGCACTCCAGCCTGGAAGACGGAGCAAGACTGTCTCAAAAAAAAAAAAAAAAAAAAAAAAAAAAAAAAAAAAGTTACATTACATTGAAAGGCAAAAACAGAAAATGGTGATTTTAACTACTGCACTGTCTATATTGGGAAGGATTCATTTGTGTGTGTTCCTTTTCTACCCTGTTTTTAGAGACACGATTATTTACAATGTGGCAGAGAAAACAGGTACAATTTTGCTGTGCAATGTGCTGGAATTTAAAATGACTTAGTGGCTGCCACCGAATTTTTAACACCTACCAAATTCTATTCTGTGTTCCCAGAAGCTGTTTTGTCTCCCCGATAAACTATATGCTCCCTGAAGGAACACTGAATCCCATTTGTTCATTAATTCGACAATAATTCATTGAGCACTATCTGCCCAAGGCGGTTTGGATTGCCAGGGGTACAGCGGTGAATGGAGCTGCCTAAGTGGCCTTCTGGGACTTCACATTCTAGTTATCAGAGCCAATAAATAGGATAAACAAATAAAAAAATGCAGTATGTTATATATGGACAGACGCAAAGTAGCAAAGTACACCAGGGAAAGGAGATAGGATAGCAGAGAGCTG